>NW_008708456.1:20880-22607 GCF_000327385.1 Lottia gigantea | reverse complement strand
GCCAAATGGGGTTATTGTGCCCAAGTGTTCGGCCTTTTCCTGCTCGGCAGACCGTCAGCACTTGGTACAACACACCAAACACAACGAAAAACGATTACAGAAAAAAATGGAAGATTCCTATAAGCCACATAGAGCGAAAATGCCAAGACCTAACTTTGCCAAATGGGGTTATTTTGCACAAGTGTTGGGCCTTTTCCTGCTCGGTAGACCGTCAGCCCTTGGTACAACACACCAAACCAATCGAAATACGATTACAGAAAAAATTGGAAGTTTTCTATAGGCCACATAGAGCGAAAAAGCCAGGACCTAACTTTGCCAAATGGGGTTATTTTGTCCAAGTGTTTGGCCTATTCTTGCTCGGTAGACCGTCAGTACTTGGTACAACACACCAAACCAATCGAAAAACGATTACAGAAAAAATTGGAAGTTTGCTATAGGCCACATAGAGTGAAAATGCCAAGATCTTACTTTGCCAAATGGGGTTATTTTGCCCAAATGTTGGGCCTTTTCCTGCTCGGTAGACCGTCAGCACTTGGTACAACACAACAAACCAAACGAAAAACAATTACAGAAAAAAATGGAAGTTTCGTATAGGCCACATAGAGCGAAAATGCCAAGACCTAAGTTTGCCAAATGGGGTTATTTTGCCCAAGTGTTGGGCCTTTTCCTGCTCGGTAGACCGTCCGCACTAGGTACAACACACCAAACCAAACGAAAATTACAGAAAAAATGGAAATTTCCTATAGGCCACATATAGCGAAAATGCCAAGACTTAACTTAGCCAAATCGGGTTATTTTGCACAAGTGTTGTGCCTTTTCCTGCTCGGTAGACCGTCAGCACTTGGTACAACACACCAAACCAAACGAAAAACGATTACGGAAAAAATTGGAAGTTTGCTATAGGTCACATAGAGCGAAAATGCCAAGACCTAACTTTACCAAATGGGGTTATTTTGCCCAAGTGTTGGCCCATTTCCTGCTCGGTAGACCGTCAGCACTTTGTACAACACACCAAACCAAACGAAAAACAATTACAGAAACAAATGAAAGTTTCCTATAGGCCACATAGAGCGAAAATGCCAAGACCTAACTTTGCCAAATGGGGTTATTTTGTCCAAGTTTTGGGCCTTTTCCTGCTCGGTAGACAGTCAGTACTTGCTACAACACGCCAAACCAATCGAAATACGATTACAGAGAAAATTGGAAGTTTTCTATAGGCCACATAGAGCGAAAATGCCAGAACCTAACTTTGCCAAATGGGGTTATTTTGTCCAAGTGTTTGGCCTATTCTTGCTCGGTAGACCGTCAGTACTTGGTACAATACACCAAACCAATCGAAAAACGATTATAGAAAAAATTGGAAGTTTGCTACAGACCACATAGAGCGAAAATGCCAAGACCTAACTTTACCAAATGGGGTTATTTTGCCCAAGTGTTGGGCCCTTTCCTGCTCGGTACACCGTCAGCACTTGGTACAACACACCAAATCAAACGAAAAACTTTTACAGAAAAAATGGAAGTTTCCTATAGACCAAATAGAGCAAAAATGCCAAGACCTAACTTTGCCAAATGGGGTTATTGTGCCCAAGAGTTCGGCCTTTTCCTGCTCGGCAGACCGTCAGCACTTGGTACAACACACCAAACACAACGAAAAACGATTACAGAAAAAAATGGAAGATTCCTATAAGCCACATAGAGCGAAAATGCCAAGACCTAACTTTGCCAAA
>NW_008708456.1:12838-14523 GCF_000327385.1 Lottia gigantea | reverse complement strand
CCGTCAGCACTTAGTACAACACACCAAACCAATCGAAAAACGATTACAGAAAAAATGGAAGTTTCCTATAGGTCACATAGAGCGAAAATGCCAAGACCTAACTTTGCCAAATGGGGTTATTTTGCCCAAGTGTTGGGCCTTTCCCTGCTCGGTAGACCGTCAGTTCTTGGTAGAACACACCAAACCAAACGAGAAACGATTAGAGAAAAAAATCGAAGATTCCTATACGCATAGAGCGAAAATGCCAAGACCTAACTTTGCCAAATGGGGTTATTTTGCCCACGTGTTGGGCCTTTTCCTGCTCGGTAGATCGTCAGCACTTGGTACAACACACCAAACCAATCGAAAAACGATTACAAAAAAACATGGAAGTTTCCTATAGGCCACATAGAGCGACAATGCCAAGACCTAACTTTGCCAAATGGGGTTATTGTGCCCAAGTGTTGAGCCTTTTCCTGCTCGGTAGACCGTCAGAACGTGGTACAACACACCAAACCAAACGAAAAACGATTACAGAAAAAGATGGAAGTTTCCTATAGGCCACATAGAGCGAAAATGCCAAGACCTAACTTTGCCAATTGGGGTTATTTTCCCAAGTGTTGGGCCTTTTTCTGTTCGGTAGACCGTCAACACTTGGTACAACACACCAAACCAAATGAAAAACGATTACAGAAAAAAATGGAAGATTCCTATAGGCCACATAGAGCGAAAATGCCAAGACCTAACTTTGCCAAATGGGGTTATTTTGCCCAAGTTTTGGGCCTTTTCCTGCTCGGCAGACCGACAGCACTTGGTACAACACACCAAACCAAAGGAAAAACGATTAGAGAAAGAATTGGAAGTTTCCATTAGGCCACATAGAGCGAAAATGCCAAGACCTAACTTTGCCAAAGGAAGTTATTTTGCCCAAGTGTTGGGCCTTTTCCTGCTCGGTAGACCGCCAGCACTCGGTACAAGACACCAAACCAAAGGAACAACGATTACAGACAGAATTGGAAGTTTCTCATAGGCCACATAGAGCGAAAATGCCAACACCTAACTTTGCCAAATGGGGTTATTTTGCCAAAGTGTTGGGCCTTTTCCTGCTCGGTAGACCGCCAGCACTCGGTACAAGACACCAAACCAAAGGAAAAACGATTACAGAAAGAATTGGAAGTTTCCAATAGGCCATATAGAGCGAAAATGCCAAGACCTAACTTTGCCAAATGGGGTTATTTTGCCCAAGTGTTGGGCCTTTCCCTGCTCGGTAGACCGTCAGTTCTTGGTAGAACACACCAAACCAAACGAGAAACGATTAGAGAAAAAAATCGAAGATTCCTATACGCATAGAGCGAAAATGCCAAGACCTAACTTTGCCAAATGGGGTTATTTTGCCCAAGTGTTGGGCCTTTTCCTGCTCGGTAGATCGTCAGCACTTGGTACAACACACCAAACCAATCGAAAAACGATTACAAAAAAACATGGAAGTTTCCTATAGGCCACATAGAGCGAAAATGCCAAGACCTAACTTTGCCAAATGGGGTTATTGTGCCCAAGTGTTGAGCCTTTTCCTGCTCGGTAGACCGTCAGAACTTGGTACAACACACCAAACCAAACGAAAAACGATTACAGAAAAAGATGGAAGTTTCCTATAGGCCACATAGAGCGAAAATGCCAAGACCTAACTTTGCCAAATGGGGTATTTT
>NW_008708456.1:6742-7890 GCF_000327385.1 Lottia gigantea | reverse complement strand
GAAAATGCCAAGACCTAACTTTGCCAAATGGGGTTATTTTGCCCAAGTGTTGGGCATTTTCCTGCTCGGTAGACCACCAGCACTCGGTACAAGACACCAAACCAAAGGAAAAACGATTACAGAAAGAATTGGAAGTTTCCCATAGGCCACATAGAGCGAAAATGCCAAGACCTAACTTTGCCAAATGGGGTTATTTTGCCCAAGTGTTGGGCCTTTTCCTGCTCGGTAGACCGCCAGCACTCGGTACAAGACACCAAACCAAAGGAAAAACGATTACAGAAGGAATTGGAAGTTTCCCATAGGCCACATAGAGCGAAAATGCCAAGACCTAACTTTGCCAAATGGGGTTATTTTGCCCAAGTGTTGGGCCTTTTCCTGCTCGGTAGACCGCCAGCACTCGGTACAAGACACCAAACCAAAGGAAAAACGATTTCAGAAAGAATTGGAAGTTTCCCATAAGCCACATAGAGCGAAAATGCCAAGACCTAACTTTGCCAAATGGGGTTATTTTGCCCAAGTGTTTGGCCGTTTCCAGCTCGGTAGACCGCCAGCACTCGGTACAAGACACCAAACCAAAGGAAAAACGATTACTGAAAGAATTGGAAGTTTCCCATAGGCCACATAGGGCGAATGTGCCAAGACCTAACTTTGCCAAATCGGGTTATTTTGCCCAAGTGTTGGGCCTTTTCCTGCTCGGTAGACCGCCAGCACTCGGTACAAGACACCAAACCAAAGGAAAAACAATTACAGAAAGAATTGGAAGTTTCCCTTAGACCACATAGAGCGAAAATGTCAAGACCTAACTTTGCCAAATGGGGTTATTTTGCCCAAGTGTTGGGCCTTTTCCTGCTCGGTAGACCGCCAGCACTCGGTACAAGACACCAAACCAAAGGAAAAACGATTACTGAAAGAATTGGAAGTTTCCCATAGGCCACATAGAGCGAAAATGCCAAGACCTAACTTTGCCAAATGGGGTTATTTTGCCCAAGTGTTGGGCCTTTTCCAACTCGGCAGACCGCCAGCACTCGGTACAAGACACCAAACCAAAGGAAAAACAATTACAGAAAGAATTGGAAGTTTCCCTTAGACCACATAGAGCGAAAATGCCAAGACCTAACTTTGCCAAATGGGGTTATTTGCCCAAGTGG
>NW_008708456.1:0-1095 GCF_000327385.1 Lottia gigantea | reverse complement strand
TCAAAGGCAAAACCAATACAGTAAGAATTGGAAGTTTCCCATAGGCCACATAGAGCGAAAATGCCAAGACCTAACTTTGCCAAATGGGGTTATTTTGCCCAAGTGTTGGGCCTTTTCCTGCTCGGTAGACCGCCAGCACTCGGTACAAGACACCAAACCAAAGGAAAAACGATTACAGAAAGAATTGGAAGTTTCCCATAGACCACATAGAGCGAAAATGACAAGACCTAACTTTGCCAAATGGGGTTATTTTGCCCAAGTGTTGGGCCTTTTCCTGCTCGGTAGACCGCCAGCACTCGGTACAAGACACCAAAGCAAAGGAAAAACGATTACAGAAAGAATTGGAAGTTTCCCATAGGCCACATAGAACGAAAGTGCCAAGACCTAACTTTGCCAAATGGGGTTATTTTGCCCAAGTGTTGGGCCTTTTCCTGCTCGGTAGACAGCCAGCACTCGGTACAAGACACCAAACCAAAGGAAAAACAATTACAGAAAGAATTGGAAGTTTACCTTAGACCACATAGAGCAAAAATGCCAAGACATAACTTTGCCAAATGGGGTTATTTTGCCCAAGTGTTGGGCCTTTTCCTGCTCGGTAGACCGCCAGCACTCGGTACAAGACACCAAACCAAAGGAAAAACGATTACAGAAAGAATTGGAAGTTTCCCATAGGCTACAAAGAGCGAAAATGCCAAGACCTAACTTTGCCAAATGGTTTTATTTTGCCCAAGTGTTGGGCCTTTTCCTGCTCGGTAGACCGCCAGCACTCGGTACAAGACACCAAACCAAAGGAAAAACGATTACAGAACGAATTGGAAGTTTCCCTTAGGCCACATAGAGCGAAAATGCCAAGACCTAACTTTGCCAAATGGGGTTATTTTGCCCAAGTGTTGGGCCTTTTCCTGCTCGGTAGACCGCCAGCACTCGGTACAAGACACCAAACCAAAGGAAAAACGATTACAGAACGAATTGGAAGTTTCCCATAGGCCACATAGAGCGAAAATGCCAAGACCTAACTTTGCCAAATGGGGTTATTTTGCCCAAGTGTTGGGCCTTTTCCTGCTCGGTAGACCGCCAGCACTCGGTACAAGACAC
>NW_008708455.1:6915-8508 GCF_000327385.1 Lottia gigantea | reverse complement strand
GGGGAATTTCTCTTGAAGGATCTTATAGTGGGCATGAACTATCTTGCTTGCGCGATTGCTGGTTGTATTGAACGGGTCAACAAAGGGTGTTATGCCTATATTATGGTGAATATTTAGTCCTATAGGTCTTGCTGTATTCAATGTCTCAATCCAATGGGCTTCCCTAGATTGACGGAATTTGGTAGTTTCATCTTCGGGCAAGTCAATTTCTATACGCTCAATTGGGATTAGGGTGAGATCGTCTATTGAATGGTCGTCGAGGTTGAAAGGATTAGAAACAGCCTTGTCTTTCTTTAATTTGATGTCTGGCCTATGAGCATTAAAACGGGTTCGTAAATTATTCTTAGTTTCTCCTACATATTGTTTGGGACATGAAATTAAATATATTACATTCGAATGTTCACATGTTAGATGTTCCTGGATCGGGTACCTTTTATTCGTAGAGTTGCTTACAAAATAATGAGTTTCCGATATAAAGGGACATGTTTTGCATCTACTGGACAAACATGGAGCACTTTTTAAACCTGGAGGTACTTCGGCATAAAGCCTGCTTTTAGCTGCTACCTGTGCTAAGATGGAATTTTTTATGTTTCGTAAAAATCGTTTAGAGTACCCACGCTCTTTCAGTTTTGAGAAAACAATCGTACAGGCTTGGTTGAAATCAGAAGATCTTGTGCAAATTCGATGAAACCGTAAAACTTGTGACTTAATTATACCAGAAAAGGTACTCTTGTGCAAGAGTTGATGAGTATCAGTTTCTTTGAAATACACTTTAATAGCTAGTTTATTTGCATATGATTCACTACCACAATCAGATATAATCGGGCGGCCTTTAGGGACTTTGTTCGAAATAAACCACTCCTTGGTTGGATTCTTATGGATTTTAGGCAAAGTGTACAAATGTCTCTTGCGACAATCAGGTTTGGCAGACAGATAGTCATATTGTTTCTGTTTGAGGTAACTAGTTTTGACTAAATCGGCAAGAATATTGCTAATCATGTTAGCAGTTTCTTTGAAAATTGGTTTCGGTAAAATAGCATATTGTTTAGGATTATTCAGTTGATTCTCTGCTTCTGAAACGTAATCCTCTCTATTCAGAATGACACAACATGAACCTTTGTCACTCTTTTTAATAACAATGCTATCGTGGCCTGAGGGGAAGTCCACGTGGATTTAGGAATAAACATTGTTCTAGCACCATGTGGGGGGTGGTTTCAAAAAAATATGTGCAGCTTAGATTTCGTTGAAATCGTTCAATGGATGGTCGGAGATAATTCAAGTTGGCTATCTTTGGTGTGGGAATAAATTTAAGTCCACGGTCTAAGATTGAATGCTGAAGGGGTGTTAAGTTAACTACAGTTTGGCCTAGCAGTGGTCTCTCAGTATTTTTATCTCCAGTAATTAGTTTAAAGACTTGCTCGATGCTTGAAGCTGGTGTATCCAAAACAAATAAATACTGTTTGCTGTTTCTGGAGACCAATGAAGATTATCAACTGGTTCGAATTCTTCTTCGTAGGGTGGTAAGATTGTTGCGCTGTTGATACTGGACTCCATCATTGTGCTTTCTTCGAGATTTTATTTGAGATTGGTATA
>NW_008708455.1:0-765 GCF_000327385.1 Lottia gigantea | reverse complement strand
TAGTGTATCTTGTATATTTACTCTAGTAGTGTATCTTGTATATTTACTCTAGTAGTGTATCTTGTATATTTACTCTAGTAGTGTATCTTGTATATTTACTCTAGTAGTGTATCTTGTATATTTACTCTAGTAGTGTATCTTGTATATTTACTCTAGTAGTGTATCTTGTATATTTACTCTAGTGATGTATCTTGCATATTTACTTTATTGGTGTTTCTTGTTTATTTAATATAGTAGAAGATCGTGTATGTTTACTCTAGTAGTGTATCTTGTATATTTACTCTAGTAGTGTATCTTGTATATTTACTCTAGTAGTGTATCTTGTATATTTACTCTAGTAGTGTATCTTGTATATTTACTCTAGTAGTGTATCTTGTATATTTACTCTAGTAGTGTATCTTGTATATTTACTCTAGTGATGTATCTTGCATATTTACTCTAGTGGTGTATCTTGTTTATTTAATATAGTAGAAGATCGTGTATGTTTACATTACAGATTGCCGAAAATCAGTTGAAAATGAAACGAAATGAATGGAGTTTTATATCCTTCTTTTCTGCACCCTGGTTATTAGATGCTAAAGTAAATATCTAGACTTCTACAATAATAATCAATAATTTTCACTGTAAATATAATTAGTATAACTCAGTATTTCAAGAGTATATCAATATACCTAGTGACACAGGCTGAAAATAGGTCAGATGTCTGAAGATCTCAATCACATAGCCTTAAACTCTGAATAACAAACAATATATTCAAATTAATAT
>NW_008708454.1:7711-8514 GCF_000327385.1 Lottia gigantea | reverse complement strand
CCATTGATGTTGGTAATTTCCGTCTTATCCACGTTCAGTCTAGAGTCTGACGCAGAGCCAAAATCATGTATTTCATGAATGATAGAGAGTGAATGGGGGAAAGTTAAAATGGCCGAAATTCCATCTGCGTGTTGGAAAATTTTTATTTGGTTTTGTAGATTTGGAATTTTGATGCCAATTATGTTGTCATTTTGCAGTATTTTTGAAGCTAATGGATGAATTGCCAAAGAATATAGGAGCATAGATAAAGGGCACCCTTGTCGAACTGACCTAGTAATTTGGAATTTTGTGGTGAAGGCACCGTTAACCAAAACTGAGCTATAAATATCTGTGTATAAAATTTGAAGCCAATTAATGATATAGGATGGTAAGTGTAATTTTTGTTAGTAGATAATATGCTCAATGCGATCGCAAGCTTTTCCTGGTCAAATCCGACAACTGTCCCCTTCATCTGTTTTTGATACATGTACTGCAAAATGTAGTTGATGATGGACTGTAGGTTATCTAAAATGGTTTTGCCTCTGCCGGCCCCAGTCTGAACGGGGAGAACGAGTCCATCCAGAACCCCGGATAGCCGATCGGCGAGGACCTTGGTAATGATTTTGTAATCTGTGCATAGTAATGATATTGGTCTGTAAATTTTCAGATGTTTTGCGTTGCCTTTGTTTTTGTATGAGATTGTAATAACAGCTGTTTTTGTGAGTGTGTGGCTGAAATATATATTGTTGATAATGTCTGTTAGTTCTTCGCCAATCTGAGGCCAGAATTCTAGATAGAACTCCTTAGGGATACCATCCAAGCCA
>NW_008708454.1:0-1053 GCF_000327385.1 Lottia gigantea | reverse complement strand
TTTGAATAGAGTGTGGCGACACCTGCCGTGCTTAAATTAGTGCCGTTGGAGAAAACTATGTTAAATTTAGAGATGGTAGAAATATCTGTAGAATTTTGATCAGTAACGATTCCAACTTCCTATAAGCATGCAAAATCGTTTAATTTAAAGAAATCTAAAATTTGATGTTTTTTTGTGTCAAAACCGCGGTGAATATTTAAAGTTGATATGATCATGGTATGAATTTAATAAGGGATGAAAGATTGATTTCAAATAGTGAAACATTGATATGATATTTTATTTTCTGTTGTGTGATGATGATCTCTGCCGGTCTTTCTGAACTTTACCGGCAACGCATCTGCTGACCCTTGAGTCCTGACTACCCACAGTTCTATCTCGTGAGATAGATCTCTGGTTAGTCTTTCTAGGGTCTTCTATTCGGTTTTTCTTTTCTTGATTGTCTTCGAAAGGGCTTGTTATTGGACGTTTAGTGGAGGTTTTTGCCGGGGTTTTGAAGGTGGTATTGGTGGATTGGTTTAGGGTTTCTGACGCCCGGTTAATTGATCTTTATAGACTTTCTGCTGCGGTTCGAAGATCAATCTCCTCTCTGCTTCGATCATAGTCGTCGATGTTGAGCTCGTCCCAACCTGGGGGGAGCTCAATATCGATGTCTCGGACGGGAGTAGAGGTTGCCCTTTCTGGTTCGGCAATGTTTTGTTCCTCGTACTCATTTCTTATTTGTTGAATTTCGGCCATCAGAGCTTCAGTTCTGTCTCCGATGCCGAGACTTTCAATTAGATTTGACTTGGGTTTTGGATCTGGTTTGGTATGGAATTCCTTAGGGCTCTCTATGGCTATTTCAGAGAGACTGGTGTTGCCCCCCCCTGACTTTATCAGCGTACGTTTGAGAGCTTGTTTTGCCTACTGCTGGTTTTGGTTTTTGGGCAGCAGGTATTGGGTCAGGGACACAGTGAGGTTTAGGGCAATCTTTTGCTAAGTGGCTCGCACCGCCACACAAGAAACATTTTTGGATCGTCTTGGGCTGGTTCTCATATTTTATACCCAGCTTGAGAT
>NW_008708453.1:7365-8525 GCF_000327385.1 Lottia gigantea | reverse complement strand
ATATATCTGAATTGTTTTAGACCTGATAATGTAACTGCAATATAAGTCTATATATTTTATGCGACAATGTCTCTGAGTTTGGGTCAGCTAGCATGGACCAAAACACAATCATATAATTTAGCGTTGTATTTCTAACATCTATAATCCGATTGCTGTATTGTGTGTGAATTTTTTCTAAATCTGAGCAATTCTCATACCCCCAAATTTCACATCCATACAGTAGAATCTACAAAACTAAAGTACCACAACATATATATAGTAAAACTATTGGAAGTGATACATTTCTAATTTTCCTATTTCGTGCAAATATCAGATTTTCTTGACTGGTCGATAAGTTGTTTTCTCTAAACGTGTTTGCTTTCTAACAGTTATTTTTTTTAAATTGTTTACGTTCCTTAACGCAACATTCTTTAAGATGTAACTTTTACCTACTTCCATTTGATCTATCAAATCTCCATAAATGGAAATATTAACTTTATATCTTCCATCACTCAAAACAACATTTTGACAGTTCTTCTTACAACCGTAAAGCATAACTTCCATTGTCTTCCCCACATTTATTATCTTTCCTGAAATCGAATACTGAAAACAGTTTTTAATCATTAGTTTTTAATAAATGTTGTATTTTATTCAAGTATACATATATGGTACAATTAACTCTGCTACATTATCACAACTTGTAACTATTGTAAATATCGGGTACAAACTTTAAAATATTTATTTTTAAACTGTATAGCCAAAATAGCATTCCGTCAATTTGTAAATACTCTGACTTTTCTATCTCTGAACAAACTCTATTTCTTAACACTGACCCACAATTATTACCTTTCATCTATACTTTTACTATCTAACTGAATATTGTCAGTTTCTTTTCCTAGTGCTCATATGGCACGTAGCATTTGGACATTTAACAATGTTTTGACAATTATCCAACAACATTTGCTCTATGGTTGGAAGTCGGGAATTGCAACACGGACATAAGACGTAATTCTCTACCGAAACTTATAATGCCCTTTCTCATAGTGACATCTTCCAGCTTAAAATTAAGAGGTAAATCTACCGCATTATCCAGTTCTTTTATTTCACTGTTTATTTTACAGGTCATGGATTTCGTATCCATAAAACTGCGGATTATCAAATTGATAAAACTGTTACTTTTC
>NW_008708453.1:0-817 GCF_000327385.1 Lottia gigantea | reverse complement strand
AATAAAGTGTCTGCTCCACCCTAGGCCTGTACATTTGGGAGAATCAAACCCTCCCTTCCCCGAAATCTAATACTGTCCGTGCCAGGCCAGATCAGACAATTTATTTTGACTTTGGTATATTTTATTTCATCTTATATATATTTTATTTTTTTTGTATATATTGTATATGTTAGGATTTTGACATTTGTTTCTCGTGCATATAACAAACTTTCTTCAAAAAAATTTGCATTAATCTTTTAATCTAACCAAGTAAATTTAATTGCCATTATTTATGTTTTTCTTTCATGTAAAGTATACTCCGAGATAATCCATCCATTTAAATTACTACTCAAAATTCAAAGTTAGTTCTAATCAATTTACAATTCACTAATCCCGCTTATTTTATCAAATATTTCTCATGTTTATTTATTTTATATTTTTGTATTCTTGATTTCTGATTATTTATGTTTTTCATTTATGTAAATTGTACTCTGAGATAATCTAATCCTCCTGAATTATTACTCAGATATAATCAAAATCTAATCCAATATTTCTATAATCCTCAACTGATCAAAGATATGACTCAACTAATTAAGAAATCAAAAATAATCCTAATCCTCAACTGATCAAAGATATGACATGATTCACTCAATAATTTTTAGAAAATCAAAAACCTGTATTAACTGACTACTATATAAATCGCAAATTAAATCTCATTTCATAACCATTCCTCGACACTTGAAAAAGGATAATATTTCGAAAACCGGTTCGTGTCAATTGCGTAAGTTTTTGTTTTACTTGTTATAATTTTTCACATCATTGTAGCGTATTTCACCTA
>NW_008708452.1:14453-15833 GCF_000327385.1 Lottia gigantea | reverse complement strand
TTACTTTGCGAGTTATGCCCCTGGCCAAAAATGTCAATAATGAGAAATTTAACCCGGAAGTGCCACGCCCACCTCAATTTTTTTTGAATAGGTTAATTAATATTCAAAATGTTACCTTATATTCCAAATGTCAAGTTCCTACATAATAGAGGTCAAAAGATATAGGTCAACAAACGTCAACAAAGGTCAAAATCGAAAAATGAAAAAATCCAAATGTTAAAACCCGTTCCTTTTTCGGAACTATAAGGCTGAAACAACTGAGCTGTTAACACAAACTGGCCAAAAGGATGAGGTAATTGTGTGCAAAGTCTCTTTTTGAACAAACGTATCCTATGCGAGTTATGCCCCAGCCTCTAAATGTAAACAATTAGTAATTCAACCCGGATGTGCCACGCCCACATAAGTTTTTTTGTCATAAGTGAATTCATATTCAAAGTGTCTAGTTGTATTCCAAATATCAAGGTTCTACATCAAATAGATCATAAGATATACATACATCTAGCTCAAAAAGACGCAAATATTGTTAAAAAAAACTCAAATTTGAAAAAAATCCCGAATTTCAATTTTGCTTTAAAATAACGATTGTTATATATCTATGTAAAGTGCATGAGAAGCACATTAGGAAACCGAAAAAATTAACCCTCTAGGTTAATTAGGTCACCTGCTAGAGCAGTCCAAAGTTGCGAATTTGGCTTTTTACGGTTAGCTATAAAACCGGAAGTACATGTCGGAGGTCAAAGGTCAAAGTATCAAATGATAGCCAAGGTCAATGACCTTTGACCCTATGAAGGTCAAGGTCATCAAAGGTCAAGGTCACATGGTGTGATCGTTTAAAGCTTTAAAAAATTTCAACCGGAAGTTGCAAAAAAGCAAAAGCGAAATTCAAAATTCGGCTCCCAATGTTTTTTGCGCAATCGATTGCTGAATACATTCACATCAAATTTGAGCATATCAACATTTACCCTGAGGCCCCATTTTGAGATTTACAAAAGTGTGTTTTTTCAATATGGCGGCAAAAGTATCACTTCCGGTCTGGATTTTATTTTAAAATCGGCCATAAAATTTTATTTGCCAAAGATCAGCCAAATTTTGTTGACCTACATAAATTACATCGGAAGTTATTCAACCGGAAGTAGATTTGAAGTTCAGTCGCTTTCCTGTTGAAAATCGGAAATGACGTACAAAATTTGACTGTATCATATTATTAACATTAGTGAAGTCTCTTTGCATTTAAAATTTCAGATCAATCGATGCAAAAGCAAAAAAGTTGCAAAAAAATTGAAATATTTGATCGAAAAAAGTGAGCGACGAATTTTCGAATTTCGTAATTTTTCAAGTGCTATCAGGTCAGAAATTACAGGTAGATTTTAAAAATGAAAA
>NW_008708452.1:7553-8907 GCF_000327385.1 Lottia gigantea | reverse complement strand
CAATGTTAAAACCCGTTCCTTTTTTGAAACTATAAAGCTGAAACAACTGAGCTGTTAATACATACTGGCCAAAAGGATGAGGTAATTGTGTGCAAAGTCTCTTTTTGAACAAACGCATCCTATGCGAGTTATGCCCCAGCCCCAAAATGTAAACAATTAGTAATTCAACCCGGATGTGCCACGCCCACATAAGTTTTTTTGTCATAGGTGAATTCATATTCAAAGTGTCTAGTTATATTCCAAATATCAAGGTTCTACATCAAATAGATCATAACATATACATACACTAAGCTCAAAAAGTCGCAAATATTGTAAAAAAAAACTCAAATTTGAAAAAATCACGAATTTCAATTTTGCTTTAAAAAAACGATTGTTATATATCTATTTAAAGTACACGAGAAGCACATTAGGAAACCGAAAAAATTTACTCTCTAGGTTAATTAGGTCACGTGCTAGAGCAGTCCAAAGTTGCGAATTTGGATGTTTTTGGACAGCTATAAAAGCGAAAGTAGACGTCAGAGGTCAAATATGAAAGCATAAACTAATAGACAACGTCAATGACCTTTGACCCAATGAAGGTCAAGGTCATCAAAGGTCAAGGTCAAAAATTGAAAATTTTGAATTTCCAAAACCTGTTCCTTTTTTTGAACTAAGAAGCGGAAACAAACGAACTTCTTAGACAAAGTGGCTCAATTCATGAGATAATTGTATGCAAAGTTCCATTTTGAACAAACGTATACTTTGCGAGTTATGCTCCTGGCCAAAAATATCAATAATGAGTAATATTACCCGGATGTGCCACGCCCACCTCAATTTTTTTAAATAGGGTAATTGATATTCCAAATGTTATGTTGTGTTTCAAATTTCAAGCTTCTACATTATTCAAGTCAAAAGATATAGGTCAACAAATGTCAACAAAGGTCAAAATCGAAAAATGAAAATATCCAAATGTTAAAACCCGTTCCTTTTTTGGAACTATAAAGCTGAAACAACTGAGCTGTTAACACATACTGGCCAAAAGGATGAGGTAATTGTGTGCAAAGTCCCTTTTTTAACAAACGTATCCTATGCGAGTTATGCCCCAGCCCCAAAATGTAAACAATTAGTAATTCAACCCGGATGTGCCACGCCCACATAAGTTTTTTTGCCATAGGTGAATTCATATTCAAAGTGTCTAGTTGTATTCCAAATATCAAGGTTCTCCATAAAATAGGTCATAAGATATACATATACCAAGATCAAAAAGACACAAATATGGTAAAACAAAACTCAAATTTGAAAAAATCACGAATTTCAATTTTGCTTTAAAAAAGCAATTGTTCTATATCTATGTAAAGTGCATGAGAAGAACATT
>NW_008708452.1:4388-6630 GCF_000327385.1 Lottia gigantea | reverse complement strand
GACTTTGCTGAAAGCAAAGTCCCACAACTAGAACCGTTATAACAATACCGAAGCAGTACGCATCCAACCTGATACATCGATAACACGTTGCATTTTAAAGTCAAAATGAAATAGCTTACCGGAAAGAAAAGCATGTACACATTCAATAGTAAGAAAAATTGTTTAAACCGTTTAAAGTTCGGTAGTGAAAAGACGCATGGATTTGATACCATTCGGTACTAAAAGGTGTTAACATTCGGTAGTAAAAAGTCGAATTTTCAAATAGCTATACAGTTAAAAGTTCAATTCGCACAACAAAAATGAAAATATTTTTGGAAAGGTACAATAATTTGTGTTTCGGCCTAGAGGTCAACAGAGGTCAAATAAAAGAGAATATAAGCCTTAAAAGTGTTGAAAATTGCTGTTTCGGGACGTTTGTAAAAGCGAAAATATATGTCGGACATCAAAGATAAAAGTATGAATGGACATCGTAGATCAATAACCTTTGACCTTCTAAATAACAAGATTATGCATGTAAATGGTCAAAATATCAAAATTTTATAAATTGTAAATCCTATTCCTTTTTTTAAAGTAAAAGGCCTAAACAAAATGTAACTCTATCAGGTATTGTCCTAAATAGTGCTTTAATTTTTTGTAAAATTTCGATGGTGAAAAATGCAAACTTTTCGAGTTATAACAATTTGAATTATTAGGTAAAGGTAAAAGTAACCCGGATTTGCCACGCCCACAGCAAAAATTTTGTGTTGTCTGTAATAATGTGTACAATGTCAAATAATGTTCAAAATTTCAAGTGTTTACAATCATTAGATCATGAGATATTCGTAGTTAAAAGTTTTTTTTAAGGCAACGGTGACTGTTGATGGATTATAGAAACCGTTAAAATTATGCAAAGTTACTATAGAAGTCAATACAAAATTTTCAAATTCAATTTTAATCAAAATACCAAGTGTTATATATCATTTGAAAGATAAATTTTCGTTTATGTAAATTAGGTCACGTGATAGACCTTTTTTTTAAGTTAAAAATCGCGATTTTCAATTGGCTGTAGAACCGGAAGTTAACGGAGCACGACAAAAGTGAAAATATTATCGGATATATCTCGTAATGGGCAACAACCTTTGTTCAGGTCAAAAGGTCAACAAAGGTTAAATAAAAGTAATATAAGCCTATGAAGTTTCGAAAATTGCTGTTTTCGGACGTCTGTAAAACCGGAAGTATATGATGCACATCAAAAATCAAAGTAAGAATGGTCATCTTAGATCAATGACCTTTGACCATGCAAAGGTCAAGGTCATTTACGGTAAAGTTCAAAAATGAAAATTTTTAAAATTGTTAAACCTGTTCCCTTTTTTAAAGTAAAGAACGCATACAACTGTAATCTTATCACAAATTGTCCTAAGCTGTGATCTACTTTCATGCAAAATTTCTAGGATGACAATTGCAAACTTTGCTAGTTATAACAAATGCAAATATTTCAGGTAACGGTAAATGCACACCGGATGTGCCACGCCTACTTCAAAAATTTCAATTTGTCTGTGATGTTGTGTACATTGTTAAATAATGCTAAAAATTTCAAGTGTTTATCATGAGATATTCGTAGTTAAACGTTCTTTTAAGGCAACGGTGACTGTCGGTAGATTATAGACACCGTGAATTTACGCACAGTTACTATAGAAGTCAATACAAAATTTTCGATTTTTTAAACGCGCAATTTTGATCAGAATGTCAAGTGGGATATATCACCAAAAAGGAAATTTCATGCACTCAAAGAATATATAAGAATTTTTGTGGTATGTTAATCAGGTCACGTGACAGAGTTCTTCAAAGTTAAAAATCGCGATTTTCCAATGGCTGTAGAACCGGAAGTTAACGATGCACAACAAAAGTGGGGATATAATCGGATAGATCTCGTAAGAGGCAACAACTTTTGTTCAGGTCACAAGGTCACCAAAGGTCAAAGTCACTAGATATGAGCCTTAATAGTTTTGACAATTACTGAAAACATAAAACCGGAAATAAAAAAAATACAAAGCCAAAATTCAAAAATCGGCTTCCCATGTTTTGTTAGCAATCGATTGTAGTTTACATAAACATCAAATTTACGCACATCCAATTTTACCCTGAGGCCCCATTTTGAGTTTTATAAAAATGAGTCATATCAAGATGGCGTCTTACACAATACTTCCGGGTCAAATTTTTTGATTCCAAAATTGTTATAGGGACAATTTTAACTAATTTCAAA
>NW_008708452.1:0-1504 GCF_000327385.1 Lottia gigantea | reverse complement strand
GAAAGCTATAAAACCGGAAGTACATGTCGGAGGTCAAATGTCAAAGTATTAACTGATAGCTAAGGTCAATGACCTTTGACCTTATAAAGGTCAAGGTCATCAAAGTTCAAGATCACGAGATATGACCCTTCAAACTTTGAAAAAATTCAACCGGATGTTGCAAAAAAGCAAAATTGAGAATCGAAAAACGGCTTCCTAATGTCATGTTTTTTTTTTATCTTCTTTCATTTGACACCAAAATCATTTAAATCGGATGAGCCATTATGTCCGAATAAAAATCGAATCATTTCAGAAAAATCAAAATGGCGGCCAAAGTTTCACTTCTGTTCCGGATTTTTTTTTCTTCGTTTTTTTGTCATAACTTTGTCTACCTATCAGCATAAAATTTTTTGTCCTATACAAATTACACCGGAAGATATTCAACCGGAAGTGAACATCGATTTCCTGTTTAAACCGGAAGTGAAATTGAAAATTTGACTGTACCGTTTTGTTTAATTTCTTAAACTGTCTTTGCTCAATTTTTTTCAGATCAATCAGACAAAAAGCAAAAAAAATGAAAAAAATGCAAAATTTGGCAAAAAAAATGTCTGCGACAAATTTTCGAATTTTGAAATTTTGAAACTGCTATTCTTTCAGATTTTAACAGTAGATTCCAAAAATGCAAACCCAAAGAAAATCGACCCAAAAATACGACTTCTAGAGCCGATTATCTATTCTTGCACATATTGAACTGTGGCACTTCCGCTTTTGAAAAAAAGATCCAAAATATATTTATGCACATCGTCGCCTATATCTAAGGTTCGTGAACGTTGAAAGGTTGCTGCAACTATTGTAGTCTAAGCTCAGGAAGGTGTGTAAAAATCGAAAAAAAAAAAAAAAAAAAAGAATTGACATTTCGATAACAAACTGGGACTTTGCCGTAGCAAAGTCCCACAACTAGAGCCAGTGGCACAGAGTGGAAATTTGCAAATGTAGCAATTTGCTAAAGACCCTGAAAAAATCAACCATCGACGATAATTGGGTCAAGCGCAAGAACAAGTCTAAAGTTGAGAAATTTTTATTTTTTAGAAGATTCTAATACCGGAAGTAGACGTCAGACCTCACAAATGAAAGTATCAGCAGATAACCAAGGTCAATGAACTTTGATCTTGTAAAGGAGAAGGTCTAAAAAGGTCAAGATCAAAAGATATCCGTCATCAAAATTTCTAATTGCACACGACTATAAAACCGGAAGTTGACATAAGACAGCAAATATAAAAGTATAAATAGATAGCCAATGCCAATGACGTTTGATGTTAGAAAGGTCAAGGTCAACAAAGGTCAAGGTCAAAAATTGAAAATTTTGAATTTCCAAAACCTGTTCCTTTTTTTGAACTTCGAAGCGGAAACAACCGAATTTTTAAGACAAAGTGGCTCAATATAAGAGGTAATTGTATGCAAAGTTCCGTTTTGAACAAATGTATACTTTGCGAGTTATGCCCCTGGCCAAAAATGTCAATAATGA
>NW_008708451.1:207550-247361 GCF_000327385.1 Lottia gigantea | reverse complement strand
CAGCGTAGTTGTCATTAAATAATTAAAAGTTTAATCAACTTGAGTATTCTTCTATAGATTAACATAGGTATTTCTAGATTTCACGTATTCAGCAACTATATCGTGAACAGCATCGTAATCCTCCTAAAAATACAACGGAAACAACGAATTTATACAAGCAGTGTACACAATCCCACTTAAATCATAAATTTTACTTAATATGATTCAAACTTACTTAAAACCTAATTCTGGCTGGCTGTCAGTCAAAATATCACGTGATTGTAAAATCCTCTAACCATTAAGTGAGCAACTTAATAGAAAATTGAAGTTGATGCTCATTGCATGAAAATGTGTGTGAGGTTCTAATATTGAATTAGGAAAGCAGAACAATCTTACCTGAGAATTGATAACTTTTCCAATTTGACGATGCATTTTTCGTACAGCTTTGAATATTTCTACCTCATTGTCCATCCTTATTCGCTGTACAATGTTGTGTAGAGTACAAAATATTCGAGAATATTGCGAATCGCTGAAACAATATTCTGGATAGTAAGCATCCACATTTTTAAAATTCAATTTGATTCTAACGTTGAAAACAACTACGGTTCAAATATCTGACCTCCATAATATTCAACCCTAAGTATATTAAGTTCAATTTCCTAATGAACAACAGAGAGACGACAAGAGGTTTATAGATAATCAGCGTATTAAGAGACATTACAATTTAAACGTCGAAATACAACACAAACAATGCATATTATGGAAATTTGAAGTACAAGGCAATGCACGGCAACCCAATATTATGTTATTCTCAGCATTAAATATGGATTTGGTTCATTATTAAGGACAAATATAATATTTTACTATGAAATGGTAAGGTTTTCCTCTGATTTGTTTTCTATCACAAATTTTCCACGAGTTTCCTCAGATCCTATAACTAGACAGACTACTTCCGAATTCTTAAAAAAAAGATAATTTATTTTTGCTCTATATGATCAACAAAAGCCGTGAAATGGATAGTTTCTAACTTTTTGTGTCAACTTTAGTTAGGAAATATTACTGAACACATGTCAACAGCAGGAGATGGCTTTTCAAAGGATAATAAATAATAATCTTACCGTATTGTCTAGTATAAATATTGCTACTTTGGCATCTGTTTGAAATATTCCTTTCCAGATATCGTTTGGTTCTACATTCCGTAGTTCTTCGAAATAAATTCCAAATTTTTGAGTATGTGACTGCAAATGAAAGAGTATTTCGAAGCTAAACGTTTTGTAGAGTTGTAATGTATTGATCCAGGCGAGTCATACCATTAGGTTACTCAATATAAAACAAAAGGCTCCCTCTGTTTGGAAACGAGAATGGTATTTTTATAATAATAGATCAATTTCCCTTCAAAAAAATTGGAAAAAAACCAGTGCCGTGTTGAATTTATCTAAACTTACCGGGAATCTGTGAATTTGCGTACTGTCGCTCACAATAAGCTTATTGTTGGTGGTTTCTTCTGAAATTAAGATTCAAATTTTTTCTAAAAGGAATCTTGCACAGGCTTCACAAACTTGCATCAACTCAAATGTATAGATGAGTGTATGTGTGGTGCAAAACTTAAATAAGTTTCACGTCCTACTGTTCTGTTACAGTTTTGGCTAGTTCAGGTAGGCAGCGCTAGGTAGAGACCAATGAAGGATATCCATTCTTCTTAATTTTTCAATGGACAAGGAAAGTTCTTGAACAGAGCCTGTACCATTATGGGTCGCAGTTTTTATCCCAATCAGACTAGAAACTGCAATGTTGACTATGGACTTAATCTACTATTTTGTCCCGTAATTTTTATCCGAGGATGCTGACTTGGTGTAATAACTATACCAGACACCAACGTAACAAAAAACACTATTTATTTTGTAAAGTGATACTACGTCTTAGAATACACTCGTCCTGTGGCTAATATTTGTGTTTAATAGTGACCATTGGTTAAATAAGTATGCATCCCACACTTTATCAAGTTTGAAAAATCGACAATAAAACTATAATCAGAATTTAAAAAAAAAAGTGAGCAAGCGACAAGTCCGTTCAGTTTGAGAAAAAAGAGTCTGGGTAATCAACGCTAAAACAGGAAACAATCATCTTTCGGTGTATACAAACAAACTTTGCCAATGATTAATATTCGTTGAAAATTGTGTCAGTGGTGGAGTGTTTATTCTAAATTAAATGAATTGCTTTTTCGCAGAGTCGCTTAATCTCCTACGAGGCATCATTATTCCGTCTTCAAAATATGACAATGTCGAGGTCAATTCAAGAGTAGAGGTCAAGAACGCGGGAAACCCCACTTGAGAGTTACTTCCCCTTGAAAATTACACCGGATTTCCTAGACTCACGATTTGAAAATTGCTTAATAGATGTATTAAGCGTTTTATAATTAATTACTTGATTTTGTGGATATATCGGATTATAGAGGGATTTTGATGTATAGTTAGGACACTAGGTGAGTCCACTGATGGATATATACTGTTATTGGCCAAATTTGAGCAAAATTATAATTTTATGTTCATCCTAAGACGTAGTATCCCTTTAAACGTTTTACCTGCAATTTTTTCCCACCCTGTTGAGATACGAGAATTGTTGTGTAAGTGATATATTCCCCATTCTTATTTTTGAAGCGTGCTTGTCGTATTCAGATTCGTAAATATGTTTAAACATAGCAGTGTCTCCTCGTTTAATTCCTTCTATCAAAGCTTCATGTACAAATTGTAGTTGAGACTGAAAATAGATATGAATTACAATCATAAAATGATCAAAAGAAGTTGAGGGGTCGAGTCAAAAAGATTATGGAAGATTAGAAAACTGTTTTACAAAAACGAGTAGTACGAGCTACATTTCGGTCAAATAGTTTTTGTTATTCATTGCAATTCACAGATAATAAATTTGATTGCAATTTCGTCATGACGAATTTGATTATTACTTTTTACCACAAAACTTACTGGAGTTTGGATCATTCCTTTTCTCTGTTGACGAAGAGTTTTAACACATTCTAATACATCCACCTTACCAGTATCATTGTATTGTTTTAAACAGTAGTCCATGGCTATGTATGTACCAGTTCTACCAATACCAGCACTGAAGCGGATATAGACCTAGTGTTAGGGACTCACCTGTATCCAATCATCAGCAATCCACCTACCCGAAAGTAACACATTGAAAGATTCTTCTTGCTTAAATCAATTATAACCTTATTCCGAATGATACAGCCTTTAACATATTTAAGAATTCGGCATTTTAACAATATATATCGGGTAAAATATAGGTTGGTAAAACACCCCAGAGGACGCAGCAATATATACTAATGCCAACTCGATATAACAATGAAAACATAAAATATCCGTAAACTCACATACAATGAACTAATACGGGACTTTTAGATTCTGGTTTAAATTTATTTACTGTAAACTGGAAATCTAACATGTCATTTGTCTTGGGCACACCATGATCTGGCCAACTGATGTAATGGAAGTGATAAAACTTGTGGATCGCCCCATCCTACAAAAAAGACGTTAGGAAAACTTCTAAAATTTCAAACTAAAGGCACCACAATGCTGTCTGCTTATTCCTAAATGATATTTCCAAGGGTTGGTACGTCGGTAGTACATAAGACAGTCAATGCAACCCTTCCGTGAAATCAGAGTAATTTTTGACATCTGAATCACAGGATATGAAACATTTCTTATAAATTAATTTTCTCTCAAGGCATTACATGCTCTCTGGGCATCAATCTCAGTCTTGGTTTTCATACTACCTACCCTTTCCATGATAATATGTCGTTTAGTATAATTTTCTCGGTATATCTCCTCCTCCAATATAAGTTTGATTACACCAAACGTCTCGGAGGATCCTACTTCAGGAGGCCAGTATTGTTCACATTTTCTCTGAAAAATGGTAAAATAATCAGGATCTTACACAATAAATCATTTGTCTGACTAATAGTAGGTTAAACAAATATTACAAACTTGACGGGGCCGTGAACAGAAATCCCTTACTCCTCCATACTTAGTCTTGTTTACTTCCTTCCTGATTGATCCTTGGTGACTACTGTACTCATGTGAATTGGTATTTTTAACGTGTGGAAATTGACTTACGAATACATATTTTATTATGCTTATGTCGGTTTGTTTCATGAAATTGACTCAATATAATGCACGAAGAAAAAGGAACTCGCCGAGCGCGCTTAAAGCATACACACGACGATTTACACTTCAACAATATTTTGCACCGTTACCTTTCCACCTTCGAATTCTCTGGTAACCATGACAACTTTATCACATTTCATATCCCATATCATTCTTACGAAATCATTCCGAGTCACCCGTGTTGCGCCTGTATAGAATAACGAAGTGTGTTAAATAACAACAGACTTGATTTCCTTCTATTGGATTTCTCAATTTGATATTCCGTTCGGAGGGTTCATATTATAGCTGACATGGTAATGTTGACAAGTGTTCTACAAGTTCTTAGATAATCCCTAAAATGGGAACTGACACAGATCCCTTGCCTTTGTCTTGAAAACTTGCAAACTAAGGTACTGTACACATTGACAACGCACATGTGCAAGAAACATTTGGAGTCCTGTATACACACGGCAACGGTTCGACAACATGTTGTCGAATGTTTACCAGAATCAGTGAATTTTGTAAGGATATTCGCAAATATGGGAGATAAGAACAGACGAAATTTAAAATACAGATTGAATTTGGATTAGCAATTAGTCAAACGAATTTCAGTTGTAGAATTCAAAATGATATTGCCAATGTTGTTAGTTCATTAAGGTAATACAGACCGTCGATTTGTTTAAAACAATTTTATTTGATTTGCAGTACAAATCTAATCATAGGAATTATTGAATAGCAAATGTGGCCATTTTGACACGCTAACTGTGATGCTATAGAGGTGAGAGACCAGCATGGAGCACGTCACCGAAAGAGTTGATACAGCAATTTCCCCAGGGATTACACATTGTCTACATCACTTGGATTCAGACAGATCATGTGATTTATATCCAATTTCTGACTGGATAAACATGGCATCTGGGAAACATGCTGCCAAAAATGTTGTGTGTGTGCAGTTTTTTATGTAGTTACTTAATAAAATGGATATAAAACATCAAGCAACTATTGATTCGAGAAACAGTAGATTGTTACCTTGAGCAGCGATAAATGTCTGTCCATAATAACCCTGTATTGAAAGACAAAAATAATATTTTAAATCTGTAACCGCTCGACTGTGTTTTACTGGACAATACTCTGGGCTAAGCCGTAAATGAAATTCATTTATACTGTGAAGACCTATTTGATTCATTTTAATTCGAGAGTTCTTCTTGTAACCCTCCTAATAGATCCGATGGATAATTCTATTTCCATCATGGTCAATTTGAATAAAAACTTACCTTTAAGAAGTTTGCGTTTATATAATCTGAGTGTGGATCACTGGCTACATTATTCAGTACTACCCTTGTAGCATCATCTGTAAAGTATAGAAAAACCTCTTCAACACAGTCAAAGCCGAGGATTCCTTATAGCTACAACATGAGACGACTCATTATCGCTACATGATAAGACTGCTCATAGCTTCGACATGATATAACTAAGAGCTGGTGTTTCCACGAAATTTCTTTTTAAGCATAGTTGGGTGTGCACTATCCAAGAAGCCAAACTTTATGATATGACCTGCATTGGAATATGATAAGACACTCGCACCAAGTGTCGTCAAAATCAGTCAAGAATTGTTTCTTCAGGAGTGTTAACGAGCCATTGTGGACGGACGGGTGGACATAAGTAACATACGCCTATATGAAATGGGGTTTTACATCCATGATATACATATTTATCTGAATATTAAACAAATACATACATGGATAATACCCTTTGAATCTGTTCTATTTGTGGTTTTCTGGTATCTGTGAGATATCGTAACTAGAAGAGAAGTTATCTGTCAATCCCTAAATAATAGATTTAAATATTATAATGTTTATAACATGTTTTTTTTTTTTTTGTACTTGATTTGTTTTAAATGTCAAAGTAGGTGTACCATATTTGCTATGCTGCTGATTTAAACATTATCTGATAATTGACATTTATATTTAAATTCTGACCAGAAAAGACATAGCCATAGCGGATCAATATACTCATACGCAGAAGACTTGAGTCAATGCATATATCAGTCGTGATGTCGATATTGATCGTTTTGTGTAATAATTATGTTTGGGGATAGAAGAGATATGCAGACATGGTAACAGAAATAAAGCAATCTGTTCTGGCACTGGTGCCTTATGTAATGGATCGAAACCGCCGTTCAGTTTAGTCTTCTTAACAAACTCTTCCAATTCTGTCAGGTTTAAATCTGATTTTTCTGGCATAATTTTGGGACTGATTTCAGCTTCTTCAGCCTTTAATGTCTCGGTTATTGAAAGATATTCCGGAAGATATGCAGCTTCGGATTCGTGTACGGTTACAAATGGTTGTAGGGCGTCAGTTGGTGAAAAAGGTTCCATCTGGTTAACTCTTCGTAGTGGTTTGACTGCTTCGTCTCTTATTACATCAAAGTTTTCATATATAGGACCTGAAACGTGTGCGGATCGTCCAGATAAATTTAAATTTACAAAAAGGGTTCTTTGGACTAGCAAACAATGATGTGGCTTAAATTGAACCCTAAGTAGGATAAAAGACCGGGAAAGTAGAGAACAAGGAAAGAGAGTTAGTTGGTAGAAGAGAGAAACGAAAAGGACAGTTAGCTGAGGGAAATGGCGAGAAATTATAGGCAGACAGAGTACAAAGAGGAACGGCGATGGGGTAAATGGGAAGAAACGGAGTTAGGAATTCGATTGGAAGGGTGATGGCAGAAGCAGCTAGACGGTTTTTAAGAAGAAAAGAAAATCGTTTGAGAAAAGAGACAGGGGAGGGGTAAGTCGTGTGGAGTAGAGAGTTTGGGTCATCAAGGGAAAAGTCAGTCGGCGGTGGGTAGATAGGTAGATTCAAAAGGGGGTATGCTCCAATATTGAGGTGCCTATTGACCTCCATTTAAACCTTCGAATTACTCTACTCCGAAGACTTATTATGGGTCACCGTTTTCCATCTCCCATTTAGGGGATTTTCAAGATTTCCGAGTGTTTCCTAATATTTAGTGGATTTAGCAAAATTCTCATGATACGATTGGATTCGCAGATCAACGTGATAAATTTTAATTTGGCTAATATTGGATCGCAAAAAGAGTTCTATGTGGCTACGTTCTAAAAAGATGGTCATCGAGGTTTCTTGAAAATATTATCAAATAGTAACAAAATAACTCGAATTAAGAAGGCCGAAATTCACTGGATATAGGTCACGACTTTAGAATAGTGTAGAGGGTAAAACCTTGTAGAAGTGGTCTAGCAGCAGCTATTTTACATTCCACAGTCTTGTCGTACTTTTCATCGTTAAAAGGGGGTGGTTTACGTATTCTCCTGTAAAATATATATCACTGTGATTTGTAGTTCATGTAGCCAACCTCGGATTAACAGCAATTCACAAAGGTCCTGAAAATCGACCATTTTATGCAATTGTGGTATTATTGGAATTCTCGATTATCTTGTTTTAATATAATTATAATTGGTCTTGTCTGAACTAATGATTTACTATAAACAGTTGGCTATTGGCCATATTTGCCTCTATGGTCAATATGCATTAAAAATGTAAAAAATTATTTTCTTTTCTATAACTGATTTTTGAGTGCTGTTTTTTCTGACATGTCCAGATAGTCCATGTGGATAATGCTGGACAATTTCAGCCTTGTAGCTTTGTGAGTGTTCACGCACAAAATTTTTTTGTGTTTGAGCACTTCTTGTGCACCAATATGCAGACTGGAAATGGCTACTTACTTCCCTTGAAAGATTTGCAGTTCCAGATTGGAAAGATATATTCAAAGATACCCAAATTAAAGAACATGATTTAAAAAGAACCCACCCGTATGTGCATATCCACATTTACTGAAAATCTTACCGGATGATCATTACAACTAAAACAACTAGAATGATGATTAGAAGAACACAAACGGAAACACAGGCCGCTATAATGATTTTGTCTGCATTTTCTGAAATACAAGTTAAACTTAAAGAAAACGGTTCACAGCAGTCCGGTGTCCTTTCAGTGGAATCGCTAGTGAGGATACAGGGGATAATTAAAACCAATTAAAACCAATTATTATATTAATACGGGGGACCTAAGGAACATAGGAGACGATAAACGATATTTTGTAGTCCCTCAAAAGATTTCTTTTGGAGACGAACGTGTTCTTTGTACATTTCTTAACCAATGGTAAAAGTTGATTAAAAAAACGAGCATATTATTGCAAAGAGATTAACTTTTAGTAAAAATAAGGTCAATTGCACCTTAAGGAAAAGATAATGTAATTCGTGATTTTCGTATTTTCAAAAGTTCCTCATTGTATCTAGAATCCATTAACGACCCTGTTACAATTTTAGAAAAACGCTTTTCAACCTATTTAAATTTAACCAAACTAACCTTTTGTGCAGGGTCAACAGAAGTGTTTCAAATTACAAGGTGGAACCTTATGCAGTAATTAAGTTCAAAATTTTACCTTGTGTACAATCTATCGACTGGTATCCTATTTGACATCCATCAATACATTCTCCTGTTTTACTGTCACATTGTAAATTATATCTTTACATATTCTATCTGAACATTTCTTACTACATCCTGCTCCATAAACACCATCTTCACATCTTTTAACACAGTCAATTCCCCCAAAACCTTCCTTACATCCACCTATACAGCTACCACTGATATGATTACATAGTGATGTTTCTACTGAACAATTTCTATCTGAACATTTCTTACTACATCCTGCTCCATAAACACCATCTTCACATCTTTTAACACAGTCAATTCCCCCAAAACCTTCTTTACATCAACCTATACATCTACCATTGACATGGTTACATAGTGATGTTTCTACTGAACAATTTCTATCTGAACATAGTTTTAAACATCCAGCACCATACTTCCCTTTTTTACAGACTACACAAGGTGAAAAAGAATAAATGTTTTATATTTTTAAATGTTATACATAATTAGATTATTGACAAATATCAGTGATCTTCGTGTCTACTCTATAGAACAAGAAGCGATAACTGAATTGTATTGCTGTATACACTTGTAAGCTTGTGTCTTTAAACTTGTTACTTAACTGTCCAAACTAAAAATATTCTACTGAATTTTATTCATATTTGAGTGCTTAAAGTACGTTACTTTGACTACAAGTACTTCCCATCCAACCATCAAAAGTTTGAAAAAAATTGGCCGTTTTAGTGCCGCAGGAGGAGGGGGGGGGGGGGGGGTGTCGCAGGCAGCCTATACAGTCTAGTTGCAAAGGTTAGGGTGAAGACCAAAACTTTAACAGGCTGCCCTGGGAAAACTATCAGAGATGTAAAGCTGAAATTTGGACTGCATCCCATCTGAAATTGTTATGTTCCAAATTTCATGTTCCTACCGTGCAAACTCTGCCTGCTGCAGCACTTTTAGTCTCAGACTTTTTCCCCAAACCAAAATATATGTTTCACCATGGTTTTATTGAATTTAATTGTGTATTTCCTAATTATAAGTATTTGGTATATACACTTGAGAATGGAATTAATTGAACAAATAATATGGTTTTATCAGAAAAACTCTGTTATATTTGTTTATCTTAAGGATTAGTTTATTAGTGTTAATCTCAGGATATATCTGCACTATTTATCAAGATTATCGGTAAGTCTTTATCGAAACTGATTTTGATAACATATCGTACGTTAAGGCGATTGCGCTTGTGTAGCATTGTAGGGGTTGTTCCTGTATTTAGTTAGTCAGGGAGTGTCTAGCTGGTCTGTACTGCAGGATGTTTGCATGTAATTTAGAAGAAGTGATCAAATCTTACAATTAACCAAAATGTATTGAATCACCACTTATTTATACTTATCATTGCATAATAGTCCTCATGGGTGTTTTTATTCTTCATTCAATCATGTAACATGGATCAACGTTATGAGCTTACTGTTTGTCACCAGTTGTTATATTACACAAGATTACAGGAGCTAGTTTATTAGTTTAGGAGTATATATACCACGGTTCTTACGACTTAACTACTTAAATGTATTCTGAGGGTATACAACTGAGGCGACACCATTTTATGTAAGCAATATTTTGATATATATCATGTTTTTAATATATAAACTAAGCTTACCATAAATCTCTACTTCACAAAAAACTAAATATTTGGCATGTGGATGAGGATGAAAATTACTGATAGTAATATAACGACCAGTTATAACCTGACTACACTCTATATTATTGACACTATATTTAGTGTATATGGTATCTTTATAACATATTCCTGGTTCTTCATTTTCCTTTTTAACGTGTAGGGAAATTCCATTAAATGATGTTAAAGCTGAAAATATATTTTGGGCAACAATAATATACTTTTTTGTGGACCCGTGCCTCGGTTATTCGCTTCTATTTTCTATTGCATTGAGAAAATCGCATCATACACGTTAACGACATTGAGTCCGGAGTATAAAGAGAATAAGTCAAAAACAGTGCGATCGGCTTATCCTGTTCTGTTATTATATTAAGCTAATTCCTGATTTGATATTATTTTGTGTTGAAGTCGATCCGTTTTGTTTTCTTTCAATATTTTAACTTATATAACCTTTCTACTCACTCCAGCTAGTTGAAACACAACAGAAAATTTTCATTAAAATGTTAATTATTATTTTATATTGTGTGATACTATGAATGGTTTCTTTTTTTTTACTAATTTCTCAATTAAAGATAGCTTGCCAGGCAAGGTAACATACGCCCACTGGCAGCTGTCAGAAATGATAAAACACTCTTTAGGGACTTAAGTATGAATTTTATTAGTATGAATTTTCTCATATTAAATAAATTTAATATTAATATCAATAACCCAAATACATCAAATTATCGTATCAATATACATGATAACACCATGTTTCATTAAAATCAGTCTCTAATTTTGACTTCACGTTTAAATTCGCGTGAAATTCTCAACAACCACCATCCTTCTTCTATCAAACTAACCGCAAACGTGAGTGACAAAAGCATAGACTTTCTCGACGTTTCTTCTATGTATACCAATATCGATAACACTGGTCTAACGGCAGTTCGTAAAGCTTTTAATAAAAACCCAGATCCAAACAGACCCGACGAAGGAGCTCTTGTGCAAGAGTTGATGAGTATCTGTTTCTTTGAAATACACTTTAATATCCAGTTTATTTGTTTCTGCTATGGAATCTCCCTTAAAGACAGTGGTATGATAGAAATTAAAATAGCATTAGAGGGAACTCGAAGATTTTTTTATTTTATTGACAAAATCGGTTGTGTCTTTAAGGTAGGCGCGATGTTGGCATGCTAGAGGTAGTAAGAAATGATCAATGTATTCTGACACTGCATATGATTCACTACCACAGTCAGATATAATCGGGCGGCCTTTAGGGATTTTATACGAGATAAACCACTCCTTGGTTGGATACTTATGGATTTTAGGCAAAGTGTACAAATGTCTCTCGCGACAATCAGGTTTGGCAGACAGATAGTCATATTGTTTCTGTTTGAGATAACTAGTTTTGACTAAATCGACAAGAACATTATTAATCATGTTAGCAGTTTCTTTGAAAATTGGTTTCGGTAAAATGGCATAATGTTTAGGATTATTCAGTTGATTCTCTGCTTCTGAAACGTAATCCTCCCTATTCAGAATGACACAACATGAACCTTTGTCACTCTTTTTAATAACAATGCTATCGTCTTTCTTAAATAAGTTTAACGCTTCACGTTCCACTCGTGTGAGATTAGGCTTTTCGTGTGTTATTGAAAGGTTCGCTATTCATACTCGCAAATGCTTTCAATATTTCAGGATGGACGGCGGCCTGAGAGGATGTCCACGTGGATTTAGAAATAAACACTGTTTATGGGTGGTTTCGAAAAAAATATGTGCAGCTAAGATTTCGTTGAAATCGTACAATGGATGGTCGGAGATAATTCAAGTTAGCTATCTTTGGTGTCGGAATAAGATTGAATGCTGAAGGGGTGTGAGAATTTTGCGGCTCAAGTTAACTACAGTTTGGCCTAGCGGTGGCCTCTCAATATTTATCCCCAGTAATTAGTTTAAAGACTTACTCGATGCTTGGAGCTGGTGTATCAAAAACAAATAAATGCTGTTTGCTGTTTCTGGAGACCAATGAAGATTATCAACTGTTTCGAATTCTTCTTCGTAGGGTGGTAAGATTGTTGCGCTGTTGATACTGGACTCCATCATCATGTTGTTGAGAGTGCTGAGGTTCTGTTGTGCTTTCTTCGAGATTTTATTTGAAATGGGTATACATGTGAAGAGGATCTTGGAGTTTGGGAAGGTTTTGTTGGCTGTGGCGAATAATTTCTGGGCTTGGTTAAAGGAGGTGTTTGGTAGCTGATCACGGTTGTTGAGGCCTACATGAAGAATAATGGTAGTAGGTTTGGGATCATGGTCGTATGATTCCAGGATTGACTGTATGTGATGGGTGTCTGAACTGGTTTTGATAATTCGATTCAGGTTAGATGATCCAATTATTAAGGTAGATTTCTTTAGAGCAGGTAGCTTCCATAATGATTTGTCCTTGGTTTGGTGATAATACGGTTTGGTAGCGGATATAATGGTCGTCGACGATGTGATTGGTACTGGTTTGGTAGTTGTTAGAATTGTAGCATTGGGAACGGACTGGGATCTGGTTCGAGGGGAGAAGGTCTGGATACACGCCTCGACTTGGATGGAGACTGAGGGGTGGTTTGCTGGTCCAAAAACGCACAGAAGGAAGAAAGGTTGATGGATCCTCGATCACGTGGTGAAGATTCAGATGATGTGGAAGGGGAAGACGAGTCTGAAAGTGAAAAGAGAAGGGGAGTGCCCTCTCTACGAGAGCGTTTACCTATGTCTGCTGGACTAGGAGTAGGTGAACTTCGGGCTCGTTTAGGGGTTTGGTTCGGCAGCGTGGTGTCTCTAGATGGTGCAGGTGTAGTGTCCATTTCAGTTGGTAGAGATATGATTACTCTGGTTTTTGTTTCATTGATTGTTTGGTAGAATTTGGTGATTACAGCTTGAGTGAGACGTTTCCCATAGGAGCGACGGGCCCAGGACAGGGCATGAGAAACGATGCGGTCGACGGCAGGTGATGATAAAAACTTGGTACGAATGGTGGTCAGCTTCTCTTGAAGTGTAGTTTGGTAATGGTCGATCAGGACCTGCGTAACCTTAGACAGCCATGTCCGATTGAGGGATCTAATATTCGCATCAACAGCTGATGTTTTCATTGCTGGACGGATAAAACTATCCAAATCAGAGACATTGCGTTTGAAGGTAAACGCTGGTTGGCCTTGCTGTTGAAGGGTAAGGATTGCCAAATGATGGAGGCAGTGCAAAACTTGGAAGAACACCTTCACAAAGGGTAGTCGTTTCTGTTGTTGGTCAGGTCGATGGTTACCTCTTGATTGGTAGGCTGTGTTGTAGGTAGGTCGGCGATGGGGTGGGATATAGCTGGATGGGTTGGTTGGTGGTCGGCGATTGGTAGGTGGTAGAGGTCGATGGAAGACAGGGCCGTTGTAGGGTACGTGATATTGGTTTGGTTGACGATTAGTGTTTCTATGTCTGGCTTCTTGCCAGTGGTTGTTGTAGTTGGGGAGCATAATGAAAATAACTTGAGGTTAGAAAGGGAATGTACAGCGGATGTAACAGGAGGAAACAACTGTATATGCTAGTGTGAAAATGTGGGGATCAAATTATGCAAATAAGTCAAACTGGGTTTGGGGATATATAAAGCAAGATGAAAAATGCAAAAATATATATTTAGGTGATAAATAACGCTAACAATAATGTGAAAAATTATAACAAGTAAAACAAAAACTTACGCAATTGACACGAACCGGTTTTCGAAATATTATCCTTTTTCAAGTGTCGAGGAATGGTTATGGTTGTTTTCGTACTTGCTAAAAAAAGTATGAGTTTGTGTCGAGTACTCTGTAGAAACGGTAATAGTTACTGCAAGATTAGCAATGCATTGGATCTGCATATTCGGTGTTTTAACTAATGAATATAAATTGGAACAATTTTGCTAAACGGATAGTGGCACATTGCAAAATGTCCAAAAAGTAGATAATTGACTCTTGAAGGCGCAATTTTGGAGCGATTTTGCTCGGGTTTTCAGTTTTAGAATTTCACCCGAATATCCTGTGATAGCAGTTAAAAAAATTCGAATTTTGAAAATTCATAGCACACATTTTTTAGCCGAATTTCGCAAAATTTGACCAAATTCGATATTTTCTCCGCTATGCGTCCGATTGATTTGAAATTTCTGGTGGGAAAACAGATCACAAAAGAAAACAAATTGACACAATCAAAAATTTGGCATCACTTCCGGTTGGTGCGAAATCAAGGTTCTAGCTTCCGGTTGACCCACTTCCGTTTTTTATGTATGAAGGTCACTGAAACTTATACTAATAAGTAGATAACGTTATGACTTTAAAAAACAGAGGCATTTACTAGACACGAAAATTGATAGTTTGGCCGCCATTTTGATTTTTCTGAAATTATCCCAAATTTTATTCAGAGATTAGGCTTATCCGATTTTGATAATTTTGGTGTCAAATGAAAGAACACAAAAATTTAAGAAAACTCTAAGAAGCCGATTTTTGAATTTCGTTTTTCCTTTTTTGCAATTTCCGGTTCAATTTTTCGAAATTTGAAGGCTCATATTTCGTGACCTTGACCTTTGAACTTCATATTTACCATGATGATAATAGCTGACCTTGACCTTCTTTTGACCTTTGGGGTCAAACCACACCGTTTGGTTTTATAGGGGTCTAAATATGGCCAATTTTGCACTTTTGCAGTGCTGTATCTTAATCCCTAATTGTATTAGCATCCTACCACCTTCAGATTATTAATGTACTTATTTAATGGTTTCAAATAATATTACACTTGATGATGTCAAAGCCATATTTAAAAAATGTTGTAATTTTCATAAAACTTTGAACGCTTCTATCTCAAGAGCTGTACCTTGGATGATGTTGATATTTACAGTAATAATTAATACCGACTACAGTTTGTAGATGATGTTAATATTTGTCATGTCCGACACGTGGTTCTGGTTTTATGGTTGTCACTAAAAGTTGAGTTTGCATCTTTAAAGCCTTCTAACAGGTGACTTAATAAAGATAGAGCAATATTTTTCGGATTTATAATGCTGAGTTCCTGAGCTTTCCAGTGATATATAACATGTATGCCTTACATGTGAATTCAAAATCCCATTCACTTAACATGGTGTAATTACTGTAGTCTAAATACGCTGTCATCGGTCTGTCAACTCTAATTAAAATCAAAATGCCACACCCCCTTTTATATTTGTTTAATATATTTTATGTTCCGCTACAATTTATAAATAAGCCCTGGGATGGATTGAACCATGTTATACTATAATTTGAGCTTACGGAAGGACCTTAAAGGTATACCCCCACTTAATTCCCAACTTTCTTATTTCTTATCCAAATTTCACCAAACTTTGTATACATGTATGTGTATAATCAAATTCTAAATTTGATGAATATATCGAATTCTTCTTGTGCGCATGCACATTACTAACTTTCTTATTTCTTATCCAAATTTCACCAAACTTGGTATGTATGTGTATAATCCAATTCTAAATTTGATGGAAATATTGAATTCTTCTTGTGCGCATGCACATTCATATTTTCATTTAGAGATGCAGAAAAGTATTTACATCAATGTAATTGCAATAGACCATCTTCGTATGTACCTGAATGTCGTAACACACCCTGCATCAATACTGTTATTAGAACAGTAAAAATTTTGCCACTAACTTTGTACTGAATTTTTATTCGATTTTGACGTAACTTGGAAGATGAGTAAAGACCAAATTATCAATAATGATTACACGAACATTTTCCAAAATAATACGGAAAATGGTCGGAATCACCGAAAATCATAAAAATCAGACTTTTCGGACTCTATTTTTGAAAAACTCGTAATTCCACAAAATTTGTACCATCAATATCATTTTGTACCTTTGCCGTGTATGTAAATTCATAACTGTTTATCTGCCATCTTGAAACATGGGAAAAATCTTTAATGTATAGACTACATTTTTTTATAATCCAATTGTTCTCAAACTTGTTTCAAAATGTAAGTAAGAATAATACCTAGGTCCTCTAGAAGCCCTATTTTAATTTCTACTTAGATTTTGCACAATTACCTGTCAAAGTTAATTCTACCAAGCCACATTTCCATCAGTGATAACTTTTGCCCACGAGCTTCCACAACCCCCATCTTTTTAGATTGTCATTTGAGATCATTTTGATTTTGGTACATTTCCGTTTGTGACAAAAGTTTGAATAGGTTGACAAGTTACAGGCAAAATGTTAAGCTTTCATGATATATTCCGGTACTACGTACACGTTTCTATACATTGACAATCTATGTATGTTATTTGAACTATGGATTCAAACGACGTAATATCTGTGTCGAACATTTCATTCCACTTCGGTGTATTGGACTTCTCATCCATGTAAAATAAAGAGTTCATTATTATTAAGCTTGTCCAAATGAATTAACACATATTTAAACATATGTACTAACCTGTCGGATGAGGAGGCTATATTGTTTGGTATGCTAGAGAAGGTATTACAATTTCAGTTTAAAGTGGATCCGTTACCTGTAAGGTGACAAAATGTTTTGATCATCGTCATGACATGAAAAGGGACAATAATGAATATCTAGTATATCCTACAGCCTTGTGCCACAGTGCGCGTAACAACTATTTTAAATCTTCCTTGTCAGACAACAGTATGGACCAAACTTTTATTGAAAACCTTTTCTCTACACAATATTATATTGAATATGTAATCACCAAGTTTCAAAATGAATCATACGATCAAATTTAAAGGCCTTTTCAATCTTTTTTGAATAAATGCGTGTACCCGAGGTCATTCAGTTGTTCATTAGTTTCATGTTAGTGAGTCAAAGTTATGTTTCGGGTGTCGATAGCTAGAACATGACATGCTCACTCTGTTGGAACACCTTTTTGTAAGTGAGTTTGTCAGCTCGTCAGTCAACATAGCCAAGTATTTCTATTTCATTCATGTTGTATTCAGGCTTGTTATTGAATCCCTTAGGAAACTTGGAAGAAAATGTTGTCGTTTGTTATCACATCCAATCAACTTTAATCTATGACGACACTCTCCATATTATTAGTATTATAAATAAGGACTAAGATTCGAATAAGTATTATCTTTTTTCTGTATTGCTTACATACATTTTGTACATTGTATTATTTATCTATAATAAAGAACTATTTTTTACCCCAAAAAACTTAAACCAAACTCTCTCACAAGAGATCACACACACACAAAAAGAAATGTATTTTTAAAAGTAAAATTATTAAAGCTTTATAAACGAACGCTTACTTATGTACATAAATTTCATCAAAAATTCGTTTCAATGTGATTCACGACTCTAATTGAGTGAATATTGAAAAACAGGAAATATTTGTGTTCTAAAGTTAAAAGGGTTCTTTTTAAACACTTGAAACTACATTCAGTCTACACATAATGTTTATGACCCAGGGCCGATTCTTTTGTAACATGAATTGTATAATTCAAATTCGAATAATCATCTTATCAAGTATCCCGCTGCTTAAAAATATGAATAAACAGTATTTGTGTATAATTATGCTGAGTCATTATTTTATCTAATTACAGATCCAATGACAAGCAAACAGGAGAAAAACTACCCAGGCAATCTTTTTGGTTTCTCAAATGAGTATGTGTTCCATATTAGAACTATACATTTGGCAGACACAAACCTTCCGATATGTTACACTAAAACTGTATACTACATACCGATCAAAATGAAATAAGTATGTAGTATAAAATTGCTTTAGGGGTAGGGGGTGATAACCTATTTTTCGAGTGAGGTTCTGAGGAGGAGCCAGGAATGAAATGCTAAAAGTGTGATAATAATAGATTTTGTGGTATTAATTATGAAACTATAATCACTGTTAAAATAGTGTTCAATACATCAAGTGTAGAGCGATATATACAATGTAAATGTATATCTTGTGTACAGGGTAAATCATATATCTTTTTCAGAAAAAAGAATCATGGTGATGAAAGACACAACTGTTCAAAAATTCAGCTGCACACAAATCAGAAAGATAGCTTGCGTTGCAAGGTAACATACGCCCACTGGCAGCTGTCAGAAATAATAAAACAGTCTTTAGTGACTAAAGTACGAATTTTCTCATATTGAAGAAATTATTTATGCTGAATAATTCCACAAATTTTTTTAAATCAATATCAATATCAATATCAATAACAACAAACAATTAAATCACACAGCTCTAATCAAGGGCAAAAAAAAACAACTTTTGACGCGTGTTTACAAAGTCAAGGGCAATAACTGAAAAAATGTTCATCAAAAATATCTCTTGTTAGAACTTGTCCGAGATTTTATCAATTCCAATGATCACACCAAGTTTCATCAGAATCGGTTGAAAACTGTAGCTTCTATTGTGCTCACAAACGAATTTTAACGCGTTTTTCGTAAGTTAATGGCAATAACTCAAAAAATGTTCATCAAAAATATCTCATGTTAGAACTTGTCCGAGATCTTATCAATTCCAATGATCACACCAAGTTTCATCAGAATCGGTTGAAAACTGTAGCTTCTATTGTGCCCACAAACAAATTTTAACTCGTTTTTCGTAAGTTAATGGCATTAACTCAAAAACATTTCATCGAAAATGCGTCAAGTTAGAACTTGTCCGAGATCTTATCAATTTCAATGATCACACCAAGTTTCATCAGAATCGGTTGAAAACCGTAGCTTCTATCGTGCTCACAAACAAATTTTAACGCGTTTTTCGTAAGTTAATGGCATTAACTCAAAAACATTTCATCGAAAATGCGTCAAGTTAGAACTTGTCCGAGATCTTATTAATTCCAATGATCACACCATGTTTCATCAGAATCGGTTGAAAACCGTAGCTTCTATTGTGCTCACAAACAAATTTTAACGCGTTTTTCGTAAGTTAATGGCATTAACTCAAAAACATTTCATCGAAAATGCGTCAAGTTAGAACTTGTCCGAGATCTTATCAATTTCAATGATCACACCAAGTTTCATCAGAATCGGTTGAAAACTGTAGCTTCTATTGTGCTCACGAACAAATTTTGACGCATTTTACAAAGTCAAGGGCAATAACTCGAAAATCGTTCATCAAAATTGCATCAAGTTAGAACTTGTCCGAGATTTTATCGATTCCAATGATCACACCAAGTTTCATCAGAATCGGTTGAAAACTGTAGCGTCAATCCAGCTCACAAACTATTTTTAGCAAATTTCGACGCATTTTAACAAAGTCAAGGGCAATAACTCAAAAACCGTTCATTGAAAATGCGTCAAATTAGAATTTGTCCGAGATCTTATCAATTCCAATAATCACACCAAGTTTCATCAGAATCGGCTGAAAACTGTAGCTTCAATCCTGCTCACAAACTATTTTTAACAAATTTCAACACGTTTTAACAAAGTCAAGGGCAATAACTCAAAATCCGTTCATCAAAAATGCGTCAAGTTAGAACTTGTCCGAGATCTTATCAATTCCAATGATCACACCAAGTTTCATCAGAATCGGTTGAAAACTGTAGCTTCAATCCTGCTCACGAACTATTTTTAACAAATTTCAACACTTTTTAACAAAGTCAAGGGCAATAACTCAAAAACTGTTCATCGAAAATGCGTCAAGTTAGAACTTGTCCGAGATCTTATCAATTCCAATGATCACACCAAGTTTCATCAGAATCGGTTGAAACTGTAGCTTCAATCCTGCTCACAAGCTATTTTTAACAAATTTTGACTTGTTTTTACAAAGTTAAGGGCAATAACTCAAAAACCGTTCATCGAAAATGTGTCATGTTAGAACTTGTCCGAGATCTTATCAATTCCAATGATCACACCAAGTTTCATCAGAATCGGTTGAAAACTGTAGCTTCAATCCTGCTCACGAACTATTTTTAACAAATTTTGACGCATTTTAACAAAGTCAAGGGCAATAACTCAAAAACCGTTCATCGAAAATGCGTCATGTTAGAACTTGTCCGAGATCTTATCAATTCCAATGATCACACCAAGTTTCTTCAGAATCGGTTGAAAAGTGTAGCTTCAATCCTGCTCACGAACTATTTTAACAAATTTCGACGCGTTTTAACAAAGTCAAGGGCAATAACTCAAAAACCGTTCATCGAAAATGCGTCAAGTTAGAACTTGTCCGAGATCTTATCAATTCCAATGATCACACCAAGTTTCATCAGAATCGGTTGATACTGTAGCTTCAATCCTGCTCACAAACTATTTTTAACAAATTTTGACTTGTTTTTACAAAGTTAAGGGCAATAACTCAAAAACCGTTCATCGAAAATTTGTCATGTTAGAACTTGTCCGAGATCTTATCAATTCCAATGATCACACCAAGTTTCATCAGAATCGGTTGAAAACTGTAGCTTCAATCCTGCTCACGAACTATTTTTAACAAATTTTGACGCATTTTAACAAAGTCAAGGGCAATAACTCAAAAACCGTTCATCGAAAATGCGTCATGTTAGAACTTGTCCGTGATCTTATCAATTCCAATGATCACACCAAGTTTCTTCAGAATCGGTTGAAAAGTGTAGCTTCAATCCTGCTCACGAACTATTTTAACAAATTTCGACGCGTTTTAACAAAGTCAAGGGCAATAACTCAAAAACCGTTCATCGAAAATGCGTCAAGTTAGAACTTGTCCGAGATCTTATTAATTCCAATGATCACACCAAGTTTCATCAGAATCGGTTAAAAACTGGATCTTCAATCCTGCTCACAAACTATTTTTTAACAAATTTCTACGCGTTTTAACAAAGTCAAGGACAATAACTCAAAAACCGTTCATTGAAAATGCGTTAAGTTAGAACTTGTCCCAGATCTTATCAATTCCAATGATCACACCAAGTTTCATCAGAATCGGTTGAAAACTGTAGCTCACGAACTATTTTTAACAAATTTTGACCCGTTTTAACAAAGTCAAGGCGTTCTAAGTCAAGGGCAACCGTTCATTGAAAATATGTCATATTCGAACTTGACCGAGATCTTATCAATCTAAAGCATTACACCAAGTTTTATCAAAATCAGTTAAAAACTGTATTCTCTATAGTGCTCACAAGAAATGTTGACGGACCGACATATGTGAATAAGGAGGTTAAAAGCTTATGAGCTAATTAACTCTTAATCAAGGACTTAAATTGAAATAATTCTTACATTTAGGGTTTAAGAGTTTTAGAAGTCCATAAATGTACTGAAAGCTCATAATAATCTGTTCAACCGTTCCTGCTTTAAGAGCCTCAGAAATGGGAATTCTTAGGCTAAGCAATAATAATCGATATCGGTCATCGTCGGAATATATGGTTTCAAGTTAAAAATGTGACGCATACTTCAGCTAGACTATACAGAAGAAGTAATTCTAATTTGAGGTGTATTTGAAGGGTTTATGGGATTTTCGTTCATTTTAGTACTTCAAAACATATATTTGCATTTCACTGTCACTAACTTCAATGAACCAGTTATGCAAACTGGCATTTTTCCCCAATAGCTGTCAAGATCTTAAGATTTGTGGCAAATCAAACTAACTGATCACATGAAACAGTGCAATTTGTATGAATAATAGTAGCTGAATATAAATATAAAGAATATAATATGTTGGTCTCAATAGCATTTTTGGTGTGTAAGCGCAAATCATCACGCCACAACCATACAAAAATATTCAGTTTGTCGCGTTATCACTTGCGTTTACCCACCAATAATGAAAATGAGACCAAGATTTAATTCTGAAGTTCCAACATCAACTTAAAAATATTGATTTGAACATTCTTTTGACAATTTTACCACTTTTACCTTTCGGACAGTCTATTGCCACCTTATTCTTAGGACAAGTTTAACCTCTTAAATCTTTTGCCACCTTATTCTTAGGACAAGTTCACCTCTTAAATCTTTTGGACTGTCTTTTGCCACCTTATTCTTGGGACAAGTTTACCTCTTAAATCTTTTGGACTGGTTTTTCCACCATATTCTTAGGACAAGTTTACCTCTTAAATCTTTTGGACTGTGTTTTGCCACCTTATTCTTGGGACAAGTTTACCTCTTAAATCTTTTGGACTGCGTTTTGCCACCTTATTCTTGAGACAAGTTTACCTCTTAAATCTTTTGGACTGTGTTTTGCCACCTTATTCTTAAGACAAGTTTACCTCTTAAATCTTTTGGACTGTGTTTTGCCACCTTATTCTTGGGACAAGTTTACCTCTTAAATCTTCTTGACCGCTATTGCCTTATTTCTGGGACTAGATCAAAATATTACACAGGTGGGTCAAGGTAGTGTGGAATTTTGCAATCATTGATTTCAGACCAACCTTGAATTTTTAATTAACATTTGGTGGCCTAAACACTGACTTGAACATTGAGGTTATGCGTTTTTTGTATGCGTATTTGAGTTACTACACTGAAAGCATAAATTTGCAACATTCCAAGTTTCTATCAGAAGTCTTTGTTTTCAATTCCACTTAAACCAAGTTAGTTATGTTGAATGCGAACTGATAGTGACTCCAAATCACTAAAGAGACTTGGAATGCTCACCCTTCTTCCTGGGACTATATAATAATAATATAAATCATATAATCAAGAATACGTTTTTAATTTTTCAATACAGTATTACTTTTTTAACATGTTATTTACTTTTTTTTTAATGTTTTCCCAACCCCTTTTCCATATTTCTCCATTATTCTTTTCAGACTTTTTTACAGCTGATTTGCACTCATCTTGGGAGGGACATGTTTTTCCAGATCTGCCATTAAAATACTTATCAAAATATCTTTTTATTTCTGCTATTTCGTCGTTATCCCAACGAACTCTTTTAACTGTAATAGATTAAAAGAATAACACACAAATGGATAAAATCATGATTAATAATTAACTGCATGGAAAAGAAGATACTAAATTGACCTTGAAATTAATATAAATTGACACTATTCACAATAGATATGGTATGGATTTGGGAATAGGACAAAAGATAATTTGGCTGAAAGGTATGAGGAATTGTTATGAAAATTACAACAATGCAAACCTTTTCTTTTCATGCGTCTCTGTTCATCAAGCAAATCTACAAATTCTTCCGTAGCTTCTTCTGAAAAAATAAATATGAACATCAACAATATTTGTACATGTGGTAAGAATGCTTAAAAATTAGTTTGAATTGAATTCATCAAATTTTATTGATATGGATAGGCCCGTGATTTACATTACTCTTGGCTGTACATATTAAATCGCAGTGTTCATATTAAACTGTACATTGCATATCTTTTTAATAATTTTAGATCATTTAGACTCTGCAGTTAAAAATGTCCTTACCTTGAACAATATCATGATTTTTTTCAGGGTTACCATTATCAGGATTCGAAATATCAATGTCTTCGAGTATATCTGAATTAAATACAATTTTTCAAACAATAAAATTAACATTTTTAATCATTGTTGCTGCTTAATGCGACTATAGATTAAACATTACACATTAAATTGTACATAAGTTGACAAGTTCTTGAAAATAGTAGAATTGTATCAACTCAATAGCAATTTCAATGTGCTTTAGTGGTAATTTTATTCTTTTTCACAAAGAAATAAAAAAAAATAAATAAAATGAAACGCATCCCGTATTCCAAAAGAAAAGTGCTCATCAAATTCCAGACTAATATAGAGATACTTTAATTTCAACTATTCAATATTTCTAGATAAATAACAATTTTAATATGGATACTGATACTCACCATCAAATTGTATTTCAGAAAGTTTTTTATTGGCGTATTTTCCTACCAAGTTATGCTCTTGCATAAGCATCAATTTTGCAATATCAATGCGCTCTATTAATCCAGACGTTTGTCTATAGTATTCATCATGAACTCTTTGACTATGACCGAGGTGGTTACAGACATTTTTCATTTGTTGTTCATCTAAGCTGACAACCTATGATATGGAAAAAAAAAAAAAATTACTACAATTGCATGTCCTAAAAGAATACTACGTCTTAAAATTAACACAAAATCAAAATTCTCAAAATTGGTTCAGTAATGTCAAGGGTTGAGAGGAGAAAATGAGCGCACCATTATTACTGTCTCGCTTGTGAACCTCCTTATAATGAATCTATACATATTATATATTGTTACATGATTTATTAGTAAGCCTCATGTCTGAGGTGCACATCAAATTATCACTAGATATAACCTGAAATGCATTAACCTGTCACAACTACCTAGTTTCAACATACTATCATGGACAAGATCAAAACAATTAAAATAAAATTGTAAACCTGAGATATTGTTGCCGTATGTTTTCTCAAATTTGTTGCTAAAATCCTACTTGGTTGCTTTAATTTCAAACGTCCTTTGATCTCATTTAAAGAATCTCCAGCTCGAACAACTGCATCTCCTGGTAATAAAATGAAACAGGATTGTAAAGAGATTTTTAAAAATATTTTAATGTGTTTTGAGGATTATCACTATCATCAAACACTAAATTAAAGTGGAATTGCTAAGACAAAAGACTGATTGAAAACTAAAATGGTGCAAAATGATGCTACTAGTTTCCCTAGAAACATACAAAAAAAATGTGTCCCTTGAATACTTCATATCATCAATACTTGTCATGCAAATACTTGTTTGTTGAGACGTCAGGATGTACATATAATAACACATGCAAGAGAAATCAGTGGCTCACATTAAAAAAAAACAAAAACTCTATTTGAAGATAAGAGCTAAATTTTTACCTGTGTTAGCAAACATGAATGTGTTAGTTTTCTTAATACCCCCTTTCTCACGTACAGTACTATTTGAAAGAAACTCCATTGCTCTCTTAACTTCAGGTGGTATTAGAAGAGGAACACATCTTCCGGTCTGAAATACATAATAAGGATACATCTTTATGTTAAAACTAAGAATGAAACTTAACTCTGCCAAGGAAATATATGCATTATATTAAATATCTGCCTCTTTTATAAGCATTTTGAAAAAGTGATATGCTAATTTTGTTATGACAGTATATACAACATAAGTTAATTTTACCTTTCCTCGAATTTCAATCAAATCTTGGCTCATCAATAGTTTTTTTTCAAACTGGGACAAATTCTGTCGCAAACCCATTTCAGTTTCATCCAAAGATGGTCTAGCTATGTAAGTATTAACACTGGAAAGAATTAAAAGTTGTCGTTTCAAAAATTTTTCAAGAAACAATTGGCAGAAAGTCAAAAGTAAAGCAAAAATTAAATACTTTGAAGAATGAATAACGCGACCTAAAGACTGAAGAGTTTCATGTGCTAAGATAATCATAGGATAAATTTGTCTGTGAATCCATGTTTAATAACCCTAGATTATTCACAGTCTGAGCTATTCAAGTCCACTTCCTGGCTGTTGCCAACTTGCGAACTTCATGCAAAAATATGGTTCATGGAAGCAAACTCAACAAGTGAATATTCGATCTAACTTTTAGACTTAAAATTTACAAATACATCTCAAACAAAATTACCTCAGACTTTCTAGCTCCCCTGGTCTTCTACGATTGTAAAGTAGCAATCTTGATTCTGTTAAAATCACAACCTCCCGAAAAAGTTGGGCGCTGGGTTGAGACAGGTTTATATCTTTAAGTTCTTTAACCAGAAATAATGCAAGCATCACAATGTCATCAGGATTTGGAAGTGATTTTCCCTTGTTGAAATGTCTCTCGGTCAGAATTACTCTTGCAACTTTAGAAACCTTAACAGACCATTCCATTTGGATAAGTTTTAAAAATTCTGAGGATTCTGTTTTTCCTTTTTCATCTTTTTGTTTAATACTAAATCCTAACTTTGCTGATGCCAAGCGAGATAAGTCATACCCTAATTTAAGGGCTGTGCTGGGATTTTCAAGCTCTAAGTCTTCAGTTTCTTGACAAGCTTTCAAGCAGCATTCCACTACAAGATCAAAGTGGGTGGGAACCAAAAAATCATTCATCGAAGCCATTATATTGCCAGACTCATTTCTCAATATCATAAGAAGCCTAGCTGCTAGCCTCATTCTGAAACTTGTAAAGTGTTTCCTTCTAAGTCTATTTCCAATATTCTTCATCAACCATACTTCACCCAATGACACAATTAGTTGATCAGTTTGAGCGACATCTGTTACTTTGTCTCTCATCATTGATGGGAATACTTCTTTCAGCAACCTTTTAGAAGGTTTAGTCAAGATTTGACCCTTCATGATTTTCGACTGGATGACTGTTGTTCCCTGAGTATAGTCATCTGCTTCGGAGAATTTATTAAGTGGACAATTACTTTTGTGTTTGGTAAGATTATCAAATATAATCCATTCCATACATCTTGGACAGGGCCCATATTTCGCCAGATCAAATGTTTCACTTTCACGACGTCTGCTGAGGATAATTTCACCTTTTTTCTGCTGACATACCTTGGTGTTATGATTATGATTACCCTGATTTCTAAGTAATGTCTGAAGTTGGTTGAGCTTGAATAAGAGGGGACTCTTTTCTTCCTCACTTACTGTTTCCAATATTCTCTTAATATCAAAAATTTGCTTTATTTCTTCTGAGTTTTTATGTGCATGTTCTAAATGGCTTTGAATATTTGTCATAAGTTTTCCACAGAATTTGCAAGAATGTCTCCTGTCGTATGTCCTTCCCAGCTTAGACTCATCATTTGCCTTTTTATGGTACTTTTTAATAAAAACTTCAGGATTGTTGATGTCAGGAAGTTGGTCTGCCTCTTTCACGTTACTTTCAGCTGGTAAACAGCCAAGGTTATCTCGTTCCAAAATACTAGCAGAACGTACATTATGATCTTCATCAGCATGTTGATTTACACCTGCGGTACATTCAGATTGATTCTGATCATCAGCATGTTGATTTACACCTGCGGTACATTCAGATTGATTCTGATCATCAGCATGTTGATTTACACCTGCGGTACATTCAGATTGATTCTGATCATCAGCATGTTGATTTACACCTGCGGTACATTCAGATTGATTCTGATCATCAGCATGTTGATTTACACCTGCGGTACATACAGATTGATTCTGATCATCAGCATGTTGATTTACACCTGCGGTACATACAGATTGATTCTGATCATCAGCATGTTGATTTACACCAGAGGTACATACAGATTGATTCTGATCATCAGCATGTTGATTTACACCAGTGGTACATACAGATTGATTCTGATCTTCATTAGCATGTTGATTTACACTAGTGGTACATACAGATTGATTCTGATCTTCATTAGCATGTTGATTTACACTAGTGGTACATACAGATTGATTCTGATCTTCATTAGCATGTTGATTTACACTAGTGGTACATACAGATTGATTCTGATCTTCATTAGCATGTTGATTTACACTAGTGGTACATACAGATTGATTCTGATCTTCATCAGCATGTTGATTTACACTAGTGGTACATACAGATTGATTCTGATCTTCATCAGCTTGTTGAGGTATCCAAGTATTATTTATAAAGCTAGGTTCAAATAAACACTCTTCAACAAAAATTTCTTCATTTACAGACATAACATCTGATGAATTAACCTCACTGTCTGGAATAAAATCTGGATCTATATCAGAATCATACATTTCTTCAGATTCATCCTGGTTTTCATCTTGTTGATGAATTACAGGTTCATACTGGTTTTCATCTTGTTGATGGATAACAGGTTCATCCTGGTTTTCATCTTGTTGATGAATTACAGGTTCATCCTGGTTTTTATCTTGATGTTGATGAATTACAGGTTCATCCTGGCTTTCATCTTGTTGGTGAATTATAGGTCTATACTGTGTTTTTTTATCTTGTTGTTGATGAATTAGAGGTTCATACTGGTTTTCATCTTGTTGTTGATGAATTAGAGGTTCATACTGGTTTTCATCTTGTTGATGAATTACAGGATCATTCTGGTTTTTATCTTCTTGTTGATGAATTACAGGTTCATACTGGTTTTCATCTTGTTGATGAATTACCGGTTCATTCTGGTTTTCATCTTCTTGTTGATGAATTTCAGGTTCATACAAGTTTTTATCTTGTTGGTGTATTACAAGTTCATCCTGGTTTTCATCTTGTTGATGAATTACAGGTTTATCCTGGTTTTTATCTTGTTGTTGATGATGAATTACAGGTTCATCCTGGTTTTCATCTTGTCGATAAATTACATGTTCATCCTGGTTGTTTTCCTGTAGATGAATTACAGGATCATCCTGGTTTTTATCTTGTTGATGAATTACAGGTTCATACTGGTATTCCTCTTGAAGTACAGATTCAACTTGGTTTTCATTGTGTTGTTGATGAATTACAGGTTCAACTTGGTTTTCATCTTGATGAATTACAGGTTCATACTGGTATTCCTCTTGTTGATGAATTACAGGTTCATACTGGTTTTCGTACTGGTTTTCATGTTGTCGATAAATTACATGTTCATCCTGGTTTTTTTCCTGTAGATGAATTACAGGATCATCCTGGTTTTTATCTTGTTGATGAATTACAGGTTCATACTGGTATTCCTCTTGTTGTTGATGAATTACAGGTTCAACTTTGTTTTCATCTTGTTGATGAATTACAGGTTCATACTGGTATTCCTCTTGTTGTAGATGAATTACAGGTTCATACTGGTTTTCATCTTGTTGATGAATTACAGTTTCATACTGGTATTCCTCTTGTTGATGAATTACAGGTTCATCCAGGTTTTCATCTTGTTGTTGACGAATTACAGGTTCATCCTGGCTTTCATCTTGAATTACAGGTTCATCCAGGTTTTCATCTTGAATTACAGGTTCATCCAGATTTTCATCTTGTTGTTGACGAATTACAGGTTCATCCAGGTTTTCATCTTGAATTACAGGTTCATCCAGGTTTTCATCTTGTTGTTGACGAATTACAGGTATACCAGTTGTTGATGCTCTCTGTTGATATTTTAATTTTCTTGCTTTTTTTACATCTTCTGCAAACTTACTCAAAAAATCACTTTTCTTTTTCTTTAGTTTATCTGAAAAACACAAACTATTTTACATATTTTTCAAGATTAAGTATGAAGACAAATTCTATGGACTTAAATGGACTTTATAAAAAAAAATTGCCAGTCCTCAATTAGGTATTGCAGATATTTTAGAATTAATAAGCATATAATGCACATTTTGTGCAGAAAAATCGATGTCAGAGTGCATCAACATTGAATCCTAAAGCATAAAGCTTCAGAACATATACTATTTCAATTCTCATGTTAATGTAACAGTAAATTGTTGGGTTTTATAAGTAAGTAGTGTTGAAAAGTTTCGGTTAATCATTTTTGGATAGATTTTTAAGATATTGAAGAATAAACAGAAAAATACCGCAAGACATTTGAGCAATATCGAGAATGACGATTTTAGTTTACAACATGTTGAACACAAATTTCTAGTCATAGTCATTGGTAACAAGAATATTATAAATATAAACTTATCCAAATACTTTTTGAATATATCAATTTTTAATTTCTTTATTTTCTAAAACACAAGTAAATCGGCGATTTGGAAACGTGGCTGCCTCCACTGACAACAAATGAAAGACAGCTATTTTGAGTACTTTACGAACTTCCACATTCTGCCATCTTTAAAAAGTCAAATCTTTTGGGACCTCAGTTTAGGTAAACTTTCTCACAAATGTGTCGATTAGCCTAAGCTTACTGGCTCGCAAATGCACAGAATATCAAATTTAATCGGTCTACAAAAACACCTAATAAATTTCAAGTTCTATCTACCTATATGACCCAAGATTAGTAAACAGTAAACATGTTAACAAGGGCTGTGATGATGGCGCAGGTGCCATTTATGTAGTATCACTAACTGAACTTTTCAACAAACATGTATTGTATTGCAAATCACCTGCATCGCCACAGCCCTAACATAAACAATTAAAACAAAAAGGAAGAAAAGTAACATGAACAATTTAACATGAAGTTACTTGTGCTAGCTATAATAAGTGTCCGAGCTTCATCATCCATATATGGGATAACTTTACTAATGGGTAAAGTATTTCTGAAAGGTAAAGGTAACCACTAAAATCATAATAATAATAATAGTTCACTTATATTACGCATATTACTTTTTAGTTCCTATTGCCCCCTCAATCAATATATTTCTGTGAATGGAATAATACTCAAGAATTATTGAACAAGAAAGTTTTAAGATTTTTCTTTAAGAAGTCGATAGATATTGAAAATCGTAGTGTAGATGGTAAATTGTTCCATAAAACAGGTGCAGAGTAAGAGAAAGCTTGTTTGGTGATTTTGAGGTTTACTGATGGCACACTAAAAAAACATTGATTTAAAGCTCTTATAGTTCTTGTGGGGTCTGAAAATTCAGTCATGTAATAATATTTTTAATTTTTTGACTGGAAACCAATGGAGGGAATTCAAGATTGGAGGGAATTCAAGATTGGGGAGACCGATTGCTGGAGTTTTTCTATTTGATAATCTGCAAATCAGTGAAAGAGACATTGTGATAGTCTAATTTAGTTGTTATAAAATTATCAAATTTTCATCCATACACTAAATAAGGGAAATTTTACATTCCTTTCAGATCTTCAAATAATAACTGTTAGCACATTATTCTTGGATGATCACAAAGCTCTTAGGACTTTATGAATCCATAGAAAGTAATTCTGAATGTGGACAAATAAAGCTCATAATACTGGACTTTAGTTTTAGCACATTATTCTTGGACATTCATTAAACTCTTAATAATATAGACTTACATTTGTGGCTCATCAAAAAAAACAATTGAGACCTTATCCTTGTCTCTTTTCGAGATGAACCCTGGCCACCACACACCAAATTCCAATGGGCATAAAACTAGATCTCCTGAAAAGAGAAATATCAAACAAAATCAATAAAACAAACCAAAAAATGATGTCAAAGCACATTTCATTTTCAAAATTAAAGCTATCCAAAATAAATTTTCCTCACTCAATTTAAGGAATCCCATCTCCTGAAAAATGCATCCCATCTTTTAATAGTGATGAATAGCTATTGCAAATAAAGTAAGCAGTATAAGAGACAGAAGTATTTGTTCAGACAAAAGGTACATGTTCTTCCATGTGTTGACCTCCATTGTTAATATGGCATTCTGGGAAACTAAGCTCATAATTCTTTGAGACTATATCTGTCATTTAATTGCACAGAGAGATTCTAGGATATTCTCAAAGAATTATGAGTTTACAGCAATAAAGAAAAAAAAGTATGACTGGTCAGCAAACAATATTTTTTAACACTATAAAAAGCCATTCAATTAAAAGTATTGGTAGTACATAGTATGGTAGCTTTTATTCATAACAAAAATCCACTATATTCGATACTCAACTGGAATAATCTTTCTAAGATTTATGATTAGTGTACTATCCACTTGAAAGGTTCTATAGCAAAGTCAATTAGTAGAGCATTCAATCATGACATCATTACCACTACCAGGTGTGATAGTCAGATGACCTTGAATAAGCCATCTTTACTCAGTCGACCCAGATCTAAATGGGTATGGACAATCTTGGAAAGATCAATGCCAAGACCAGTTGGAAGAAAGGATCTTCATGGGAACCCCATGTTCCTTTGGCAACAGTATACAATCTTACCGCTGCTCCCCATGACACGATATCCTCGTCATTAATGATTAGTAAACCCTTCGCATTGAGCTCGATTTGAAACTTGACAGAAATATACTATGTGCCCTAGATATTAGGTTTACAGAGTGGCAGTGAAATCTCAACCTCTCCTTATCCAATTCTTACCTTTTTTTAAATCTTGTCTAGGCTTTTTAGCATCTACTACAAAATAGAAAAATGCACAATACAAGTATCATTACTAGAACTGAGCAAAGCACAGCTCTAAGCATGGCTTTGAGCACTAATCTTTTAGACTTTTTGTGTAATTAGCTTTCAACCTCGACTCATTAAACTTGTAAACAATAAATTAATCCTCTTAAGTATCTGTAAATCAATTAGTGACAACACATTGCATATCTAAATTGTATCTGCAGTCTTTATGACAAAGTATATCAAAATTTAGTTGAATGAAATTGCACTTGATCAGGGTACCATGGTATACAGCCATGTAAGAAAGCTAAAATGTCTGATAGTTTTGTTTTATTTACATCTCAACTCGATGTAGAACAATAGTTCCGTTACAGTCACACCTTTATCCTGACTTATGACTTATACATTGTACTTACCAACATCATGTGCCTTAGGTTCAATATTGTTTTTTCGTTTTCTTGGCATCTTTTAAAGTCAAAAACTCTAGAAAAAAAACATAGCAAACCATCAATAATCTTTCTAGAATATATTTCCGTGTACAATGCGCAGTGTTTTACCCTATAAAGGTGATCAAAGGTGTGAGTATGGAAGAACGTATCTCGCAAGACAATGTCCCATCAATGTCACATATATCTTATTATGTTCACAGTAATTTTTACGTTTTTATTCCTTTATGAATTTTATAAATACGTATTTCTTAACAATGGAATTCAGAGTAGCGCCAACGTCTTGTTTTCCCGCGTTAGGTAAAAAATATATCAAAGACGGCTTGTTTCGGAGGGCTTTGATTACAGTGGTGTAACCTATTTTCGTGGATATAAAGATTCAACACCGAATTTCGTCAAAGTTAAAAAAACGAAATTTTTTTTTTATGTCTTAGATGTTTCCTCAGACATTCTACAAAATAATTAAAATTGGTTTATTTCGATTTTCTTTATGAATCCTTCACTTTGACCCATATTTCATGAATCACCTATTTTCGTGTACAATGTTTGATCTATAAATAAGTCGAGAAAAACAAGTTGTATGGATACCGGGTGGTAAAATTAACTTTTCTTAATATTTATCTTTAATATCAATTCATTATAACTAGTGACAATTCCTTCAAAAAACCACAATTTTTTTTAAAAAAAATAATGACTGACAAAATAAGATACGTAGCGTGATTTATTGCTAAAAGTCACTGAAACAACATAAGAATATGGTCCACTTTGTGTTCCATAGAAATTTTCTGCTGACACGGAATCTGCTAGTTGATCACGTGACTTCATTCGTTGGACTACATTCTAGCAGACGACACTTGGAATTCCGAATTGGGATTATAAGGAAATTCGGCCGATAAAAAAGGTGACGTTTGGTAATAACTGAAATCCGCCATTATGTATTTGTCAAAGTATACATTAATACATTTTACCTTGCTTGAAACTACTTGATTCATTCTACTAGCTGATATTGTACAGAAAACCCATGTTTATCAAAACAAACTAATGCAGAGGTCGCGCAGGGTCGCGCAGGGTCGCTCGTGTAAATTATTAATCTTTTCCGGAAATCCACGAATAATAGGTTTCCACGAAATTAGGTTACTTGACTTGTGTAAATTAATGATAGAGCTATAATCTTTTATGTCCCAAAATTGCAGCCTCTTACCAGAAAAGACTTAAAAATTTATTCAATTAAAATAAGCCAGAAGTTTTTATTAGAACTTTCGCCAGATGTTTTTATCAGAATTTTCAGTTTAGGATCGACATGTCTGTGTAAGGCCATGTTAAAGAGCGATAAAATATAGTTCTTAAAATGATTTTGGGGACTAAAAAAATTTTATACATCTAATGTTCATAGAAAATAAACTTGAATAAACTCAAATAACTGAAAACAGTAAGATACCGTTAATTTGTCACACGTTTAATTGAAGTAAGGCTTACATGTTGGAGAGAAAAAGCGGGATATATCCTACTCACTCATGGCCAGGTGTTGACCACATGTTTACGCGTGATATATTGCAGGCTAGCAGACGATTTTTATTATAATGACCATATCATCCAAGCTTGTCAAATCACGTATCAAAAGGGTTTATTTTCAATTCATTTGTAACGAGTAACCTAATGCAGTCTCTTTAACGTCATTAGCATAGTTGTAATAACAACATCCTGTCGATGTCTTTGATGTCTTGCACAAAAGCTATTTTTAGAATTGCTGAGTTCGCAGTAGAAAGTCTTGGTGAATACCAGTCAACTCGTCTACATGTCATCTCGTCCACAAAATTTTCACGGTTAACCCTTCTACAGAAATACCACGCAAGTTAACTCGTGCACAACAATTACCGACTTCAGTCGTCTACTTAAGTCGTTGGTTAATTTTGTTGTTTCTGTTGATTGCAAATTGATCAGTTATCAAAACAAGTTAGTTAGTTTTGTTCTTCCAATAATTGCCAAAATTCAAAATGGAGGAAAACGAAATAGATGGGGAAGAGTTACTTTTGAGGGGAGATAATACGAATTATTTTAAGTCGATCACCTGCGTTAGTATAGAATTTGAGAAAGAGAAGAGAAAAGACGCAGTACATGTTAATATGAATTCTGCTGGGCGATGCTCGATGAAGATTTAAATATTTCACAATTTTAACGCAGCCTATAGATCGTATTGAAATTTTGGCTGGCTTATAATCATTAGGTAATTCCCCCCAGACAACTGCTACCTGAAAATTTCACTTTAAAATGACTCTATTTTGGACTGAAATTTCCCTCTGTAAAATCTTATTTTCAAACTTTTTTTTCAATAGTTGGCATTTTCATCAACCCAAAGACAATCTAAGACTCAGCAATGTTTAGAGGTTAATACTTCAATTCATACAAAAATGATTGCCAATGCAAAATGCGATCTTGTTAGAAATCAATGCGGCCACACTATGCAAAACACACGCTTGAATCACAATGAATGAATATCGAATATGATAATTTAAATTAGGAGTGTCCATATATTAACACTTTCTAATTTCGTATCTTATATCACGAACAAAAAAAAAACCTACCTGTCAGATTGTTGTCAATGTTGATAGCGAGGTATTAGGTGATGACTGATGGACTACAATAATTTCGCGCTAAAATGACGCCTTTTGCGCATGCGCTTTTCAAAAGATTTACTGACGTTTCAATACAAGGGAGGCTACTCTTATTAACAGGTTGGACAATTGGACAACCACGAAATCCAAAACTTAGGAGTTACTTCTAGAACAAGATATATTAACTCTTAAGGAGTGCTCAGACGAGTTTTCAGGGAAGGATTAGGAGCTAAACTCTCAATTTTTTTTTAACTCCTTAGTTCTGGTCAGACAACTTTATTAACTCATACTTCCTAAATGCTAGCACGGACGGACCGACGGACAGGGGCGACGACAATATACGACCATATATTCATGTGGGCGTATAAAAAGGGTAGGTATATTACAAAGCGTTGAAGAGTATTGACTTTCATTCAACACTAATCATCAAAGGATCGAGACAAAATATGGTGATTAATCACGTTTAAAGGTGAATCTAATACTTATCATGTGATACTTCATAGTTACTGTTTTGAAAAAATACTATATTATTGAAACATTTCCTAAGGCTTTCCAGATAATATCGTTAAGAGTTTCATTTTGGAAAACAACATAATGTTGGAGTACTTGATTGTTCCTTGGTTGTTTCTTGCTGTGGTTCAAGAAGTTCATAAGAGTGATCATTCTGGTAGAAATCAGACATTCTTTCATAATTATTATCTTGACTGTTTCTGATGCTACTGGATGGTTGCACAACCAGTTGATCAATGTTTGTTTCTTGGTGTGGTACACTGTTACTTGATTGGTTCCGGGTTCCTTTACGTGTTTTGTTTGCATTGGATCTTAACCTACAATTGATAATAATCAAAGACTTAAATGTGCATTAAGAATACCCATAAAAATTATGTCGTTCCGTTTTCTCTCTGGGGTAATACGCACATTGATTAACATAATGAGCTGTGATCTCTCCAAATGAAATAACAAGTTGACACCCAGAAACATTCTTTTTTTATGATAGAGTAGAAAATGATTCAATTCAGAAATCACTCTGGTCGGACGAACTGGAATTTAAAAATAGGTCGTCAGGATAGGTAACGTGCATCTTTGTTTAAATTAAACATTTGACAGGACGACAACCATCATCAGTAAGAAATATTCAAACTTTACTCTAACACTTTTTTCAGAAACTTTTTTATATTAAGAACAATTTATAATAATCAAAGACTTTGTAACGATATCTGTTTAACTGTATTTACTTGTTATCTCCCTTTAATGTACCTCGCATGCGCGCTGTAAAAAGGAAGTTCTCGGTATGTCTCTCTAATAAATAACGTTGTTAAAACTCTCTAGTCTTCTCTGGCTCACCAACTTAACATACAAGACAACAACGTTACAGTCCCTATGGCCTATATGCATGAAAACTGACCAAAATTATTACTTGATCTATGGCAGATATTTGAGTTCTGTTTTTTCCCACATGTAGAGATAGTCCATTTGGATATTCCCAGCAAGTTTCAGTCTTGTAGCTCTGTAACTTTTCGAGCAAAAAATTTATTTGTGTTTGAGCACTTTTTGACTACCATTGTGCAGACCAGAAATTGATACTTTTCAAACTTACAGATTCTAATTAGTTTTTTGAGTTTTTTGAACTCCCTGGGGTCCAATTAGTAGGAAAAGACCAAAACATGAGAAAAATTGGCATATTTGGCAAAGTTGGTCATTGGCCATATTTGGTCCCTATGGCCTATATGCATGAAAACTGACCAAACTTATTTCTTGATCTATGGCAGATATTTGAGTTCTGGTTTTTCCCACATGTAGAGATAGTCCATTTGGATATTCCCAGCAAGTTTCAGCCTTGTAGCTATGTAACTTTTCAAGCAAAAAATTTATTTGTGTTTGAGCACTTTTTGACTACCACTGTGCAGACCAGAAATTGCTACTTTTCAAACTTACATATCGTCGGTGAAGTTTCAAAATGTCTTATCTCGATTTTGTCAACTTTTCAGCAGACACATAAAACTTCATAATTTTTTCTCTGTATAAGATACGAAGTTGATCTTTTGAAGTTTTGCAGTTTAAAGCGCGATATATGATCTAATGCAGTGCATTTAATCATTGACAAACCCATGTGTGCCTCAACCAAGTTACGACAATTTGACACTTTAAATGTGAATTTAAAAGACTCTATACGACTTTTTGACACTCCTTGACCATTACTCAAGCCTACGAATTCTCAAATGATTGTATATTTTGAATGTGAAATGAAAGGAGAAATATTAATAAACATTTTATTTAACATTAATACGAACTAACAAAACTGAAATTGTTGCTGTCTATCTGAAAAATTTCTGTAACCAAATCTATAAGAAGCTCAATTAACTTCAGGAATAAATCAGTGTCAAATTTTTTTCAGAACAAAAACCATTTTAATAAGTCAGGTGTTTTTTAATGTTGCAAATTATCATAAAAGGAATGATAATCCACAGGTATCACCGATTTCAGTTCTTGCAAATGAGTATATTTAGAACATTTAATATTTAAGGAACTCGAGTATGCCTTTTCAATTTGTTCACCAGATGGTAATTCACGAAAGCACGTCTCGGTAGTTCTTGCAAATTATCATCAAAATGTAATTTGTATTGTATTCTAGAATCAGTTTCAGGAGAGTATTTCAACACACGTATGTCATTAACCACGGGATCGCCAGCTTTTGTCCCAGGCCGAATTGAAGAATAATAGTTCAGTTTCTTATATTCACCAAAGAAGTCATGGGATATGTATTTAACATTGTATGGATGTGGAACTATGCGAGCTTTCTTAATGTAATCAACATATTGTTGAGGGCAGTAAATCGGTTTTTTACGTAATTTACGTTCAATGGTTGAGTGTACACTATCTGCTTCCATCTGGGTATGTCCCTTCTCAAGATATTTTTGATAAATTGTTAAATTATCCTCGACAGCAACTTTATACAAAGCATTTGATAGTGTGCTATTACGGTTTTGATAGCAACATCCGTCACTATAGATTACTAAGGTTTTGATGTTTTTGCCCAGATGCTTTATATAATCAGTCAGAAAGGATGCAAATGTGTTGGAACTCAGATCTCCTTCACCTTCGTGCCATATATAACAGGTTACATCACTTGTTGCCAGATCATATACCGTAAAATTGTGTACAGCAAGCTTCGTCTTGTAGTAAAGGGCACCTTGCTTGCAATGAGGGACACAGGAGAACAGCTTGAACATCCACTGTTATAACAGCAAGAGAATCATCTGATATAGCTGCTTCTTTATCAGTTGCCTTTTCAGAACGAGCAGCATTCTTACGTTGAATGTGTTGATTATACTGTTCTTCGTCTACGTTCCCAACCTCATAAGAACAACAAAGATCACATTGATCTTTACGAGGTTTGAATAACGAAAGATTCATCTCGTCAAAGATATTTTTAAAAGACGTTCTGTTCATTATTGGATTGTTGTTTTCTCTGCAATGTTCAGTGTACAGATGATAAAGACTCATAAAGGTAGAGAATATAGGTTCAAGATACAGCTTACTTGAGGTACTCCTGCAGTAATGTGATGGTAACTTTGGTAAACTATCAAGGAAGTTTGAAGATTTCTGATAAAGATCACTGTTCATATCTACTGACCCCTTCCTGGACCTTTTTGTACATGGCACTTTGGCAGTTTTAGTGGTTGTGTTAACCCAATTGTAAAGAGTTTTTTCACCGATATTAAGGGTTGTAAGAAACAAATTTTTGCAGACATAAATTCGTGCCCCATCTTTTCTCAGGTAGTAATTATATGTGTAGTTTCTCCTTGATGAAGCTGGTGATATAGTGGTTCTGTCCTGAACATCCTGCCGTTCAACTAAGTTGCTAATCAGAACCTTCTTTTCGGACCAAGTCATATTCCAAAATGACAAAAACATTTGCTGTCGGTCATCCTCGCTTATATTATTACATTGTTTGCGTTTGTCAGCTTCACAGGCTTTTGTGCATTTTCTTGGTTGAATCTTTCTTGGGTGTCTAATGTTTGAATTCGGTGACTTGTATACTTTACCTTCCATGCGCAAACGTTTATTTATATTTCTATCCCAGTTCTCAGTATTGGCTCTACCTCGCTTTGCTCTCGTCTTTGTTACAACGACCTCTTCGTGATCTAAAATATGATTTTCAACAACTGTATCGTCGCCACTATCAACTGAAGCTAAAGTGTCAACCGGATCTAAAATTGGTATTTGGATACTGTGAACCGTGTTCTCTCGTAATAAATCTTTGTTTTGGTTGTTTTCAGTTACTGTGTTCTCTTGTGCTATGGTATCAGGTATATCAAGTGGTGAATTTGTTTTTTGTGAAATATTATTGACATCAACTACATTCTGGTTGGCAATAACATTTGCAAACGGTGTGAGATAGGCATTTGTGTTGGTACGCTTTATTTTTCTAAAATGTTGTAATATTTGATCGTCATCGTCCGTGCTGAGATCAGCCTTCCTGAGATCATGTTTTGTAGGTGTAAAGTGTGGGTCCCTTAGCGAATCATCTGAATCAGTTGATTCTTGAAAAGAGTCAGAAGAAGTTTCATCACTATCATTGTTGGCGTTGCAACTAGATGTGTTTTTTGGTCTACAAAACATTTCATCCACTGTTGGACTATTAGCATCGACCCGTTCAACAGTATCTACAGCATGTGTAGGAGATGATGTAGATGATGAACTCGACACTAGTGAGAGCTGTAGAATCCGTTTCCCTCG
>NW_008708451.1:193787-201168 GCF_000327385.1 Lottia gigantea | reverse complement strand
CTGATAGGCTTCGCCCACAAATTGATGCACAGCCTTAAATCTCGATTTTTTGGTCTTTTCTGACCCAATTCCGACAATTCGTAGAGTTCGGGAGTTCGGAATTATACACCCATTTTACACTCATTTAGGCACACATTTTTAAAGCACGCACCTTATTTAGACACAGTACTTTAAGCACACTTCATTAAGCCACACCACTGTCCTGCACTAGATTATTTAGACCAAATCCAGGGTCTTCCTCATCCCAGCTCATTCATCTCGCCACTATCTAGCGAATACCACTGTCGAGCTCTAGAATATTTAGACCAGATTCAGGTTCATCCCCATCCCAGCTCATTCACCTCGCCACGGGAAGGACGTCGGCCAGGAATTATTGTGATCTACAAGCAGGATGATGGAACTTATGCTTCCTATTGCTGTTATCATACACGTGCCTACAAGTGATAGATGACATCAAATCACTACTTGATAATCTTCCTCTGGTTATCTTAAATAGGTAATCTTCCTTCTTAAGACACGTTTAATGATAAGTAATCATCGTTCTATAGTATTTCACTGATCACATCTGATTGATGTAACCGGGTTAGCTCAGGGGGATAAACGATATTAAAACCCGAATTACTGATATTTCATCCTCACTTCTTGATTTAGCTATAGTAAATTGTCCAGATGTTGTGACATCTTCCAAAGTTCTTCCTTGTACAATTAGCGATCACTCGCCCATAACACTCTAAATAAACTTTCAAAATATAAACAGGAAACCATTCCAGAGAACCGTTTGGAATTACAACGACCTAAACTCTTTGGAGCTTAATAACTTTTTCATTAATTATGATTGGAATAATATATTGGATAGTTGTAATGTAAATGATTGTGCCAGAGAAATTTCGAACAAAGTACAAGAAGGGATAAACATATTTGTTCCTCATAAGGTAGTGTTGATTAGATCACGTGACACCGAGTGGATGAACGGCTATTTACCAAAGATCATAAGAAAACGAAATAGGATACACAAAACTGCGAAACACATAAAAGATGATTACCATTGGAAATTATTTCGTGCGCAGAGAAACTTTGTAGTCTCAGAGATAAGGAGAGTTAAACGAGAATACTATGCTAAACTTGATGAAACGATAAATTCAAACAAATTTAATGATCATCACTGGTGGAAACTTTTGAAACTCTATTAAAGATATACCACCAATCATATGTGGTGACGATATCATCTACTCAGATTCCACCAAATCTGACATTTTTAATAAGCACTTCGTATCACTTTCTAACCTTGAAAATGATAACGATGAATTACCTCCCCTTACATGTAATAACTTTGAAATCGCCCAACCTTTTTACACACAACGGGATGTCCAAAACATATTGGAATCTCTAGATACAACTAAAGCAACCGGTCCCGATCTTATCAATAACATGCTCAAATAGTCTTTCATATCCGCTTTCAAAACTTTTTAATTTTTGTCAAGAAAACTCAACTTTCCCCGATATCTGGAAATGTGCGAACATAGTCCCAGTATTCAAAACAGACGATCCAAGTATCTGCTCTAATTATCGACCAATATCTTTAATAAGTTCGCTTGGTAAAGTTTTTGAGCGGGTTATTCATAAACATATCCATAATTTTGTTATAGATCACAACATACTATCGCAATATCAATCCGGATTTACTCAAAACGATTCTACGACATATCAACTTATTGACATCTATGATGATATTTCAAAATCACTAGACTGTGGATCCGAAGTCAAAATGGTCTTCTTTGATATAAGTAAAGCATTTAACAGAGTTTGGCTGAATGGTCTTATTCATAAGCTCAGTTCAATAGGCATACGAGGAAATCTTCTGAAACTCTTAGAAAGCTATCTTCGAGACAGAACACAAAGCGTAGTAATTAAAGGCGAGACATCCCAACGAGAAGTGCTTAAAGCTGGGGTACCCCAGGGCTCAGTCCTCGGGCCAATATTATTTCTGATATATATTAATGACATCACATGTGATATTAGATCAAACATTCGATTATTCGCAGACGACACCTCCCTTTATCTCACTATTGGAGACGAGGGGAGGAGTTGTGATATTCTTAATAATGATTTGGAAGCCATATTTCAATGGTCTGAAAGGTGGAAGGTAACGTTCAACCCTTTGAAAACTAAATGCATAACCTTCTCAAGGAAAGTAAAACCACCTTCCTTCAATCTGCGTTTCAATAATACCACTTTATATGACGAACATAAACACTTAGGGATATATTTTAATAAAACCTGCTCCTGGACCACTCACATCGATTGTCTAATATCCAAAACTTCAAAGCTAATAGATTGTCTCAGAAGTACAGACTTTCGAGAAAATCACTTGAAACCCTCTACAATTATGATTATGATTATGATAATTGTGACGTACTTTGGAATAATTGCAGTTTACACGACGCGAATAAAGTAGAAAAACTTAACTTAGACGCAATTAGAACTATCAATTGGAAATAAGGAATATGATAAACTAAGTACCAAAGCAAAACGAAACCCAAATCATTTTGGTGTGGCAGACTTTCACACGCCGACCGAGACTAGAACCCACAGCCACCATTTGTTCGATGAAACCATGCACATGACGTCATTTACAGATTCCATAGCTCTAACTGAATTATTATTACTATTATTATTATTATTATTATCAAGATGTATTTATAAAGCACATCTTTCACCCAGATGCACCTTACAGTAAAGTAGAAGCGAGTTTCAATAATTATTTAGTTTAATAGATATATCGTGTTATAGAGATTCTATTCTTTAGTCATGACCCATGGAGTCCGTTATTAGGTTTCATGTGCTTTTCCCTGGGGTCTAATTTCAGCTTTCTAGCTTTGTAACTTTTGAAGATACAAATTTATTTGTATCTGAACACTTTTCATGCAATAATCCTTTTTGTTAAGAAATTTCCTTTTTTTCATAACTCAATTCCACTCATTTTTTTTTTTAGGTTTCAAGTGTTTTTCCAAGTCCCTGGTGTCTAATTAGTAGGAAAACAACTTGAGCCAAATCGGATTACTTCCAAGTGGTGCCCCCTAAATGCTAGAATGATTCCCTCCTGTATAACAGAGTGATGCCCAATATATCAGAGTGATGCAACCTAAATTCTAAAGTGATACCCCTCACATCAGAGTGATGCGCCCTTAATTCTAGAGTGAGAGCCCTGGGCATCAGAGTGTTGTTCTCTATACACCAGGGTTATACCCTATATACATCAATGCCCTGTAGATATCAGGGTGATGCCTATTTGACATCAGAGGGATACCCTTTTTGAGCAAAGCCCGTAAATATCAAAGTGAAGCCCGTATATGCTAAAGTACTGTCCCCTATAAATCAGTGATACCCTTTCTTAGCGGGTGTTATGCCCCCTAAATAGCAGAGTTATGCCCTTTCATGCTAGAGTGACATTCACTCTATACATCAGAGCTACCCTAAAATATCAGAATGATGCCCTCTAAATATCAAGTTCATGCATCTTATGTGCCAGAGTGATGTCGCTATATCACAGTGATACAATTTTTAAGCAAGAGTGATGCGCCCTAAAAATCAAAGTGATGCCCTTATATGCCAGAGTAATACTCTTTGTAGTAAGAGTGATACCTCGCTAGAATACTGTCCCCTATACATCGGTGATGCCCCTAAATACTGAAGTGATGCCCATATACATCACACTGATTCCCCCTAAATGCTAGAGTGATGCACCCTTAATATCAGAATGATGCCCAAATACATCACAGAGTGATGCCCCTAAATATCAGAGTGAGAGCAAGACTGGGGCCCCTTATACCCTTGAGTGATGCTCCCTAAATACTAGAGTGATGTCCTTATATGCCAGAGTGATGACCTCTAAACACCAGAGTGATGACCTGTATACAAGAGATTGATGCCCCCTATACACGAGTGGTGCCTCCTATACATGGGTTATGCTCCCTATACATGGGTAATGATCCAATACATCAGAGTGATACCCCTTTTATATGCAGAGCGATGCCCCCTAAATGCTAAAGAAATTCTGCTAAACATCAAAGTGATTTTCCTTTTTTATTTTTCTCTATATACCCTTGAGGCAGACATAGATAACAGAGGAAAAAGACTTAAAAAACTCAGCCGTAATGCATGGCATACGTCAAAGCAACCGAATTGTATCGCTGCACGAGCATATATCCTAGAGAGTTTAAATTAGGTTTCATGTGTTTCTCCAAGTCCCTGGGGTCAAATTAACGCCCAATCCACCCGGTGCGGACTAAGGCTTCGTTTTCTCTTAAGGCCTCTTAATCAGAGGTGATCAGTAATGTACTATAGGACGATGATTACCTATCATTGAATGTGTCTTCAGGAGGGAATTACCATATAAATTCGGTTTCTTGGATATACGAACCATTCGACCGGATGAAAACTCATATGTAAGATTCACAAAACGGTTTAATCAAGTCGAAATACATACATATTTGATGATATTGTGAGCAATTTCCCCCTCATGGTCAGACGCGACCACTCGGGTCATCGGCTTGTCTCGACTGCTAAATATTTATCTTCATTATCGTAAACAAGGATAAACCCATACACTTGGACTTCATGCAGACGTATGGAATGCATTACGGCTGCGTTTTTATGTCTTTTTCCTCTGTTATCTACGTCTGCCTCAAGGGTATGTAGACAACCTCGGTTACTCTCAATCGGAGATGATTAGTGAAATATTATAGAACGATGATTACTTATCATTGAACGTGTCTTAAGAAGGGAGATTACCTATTTAAGATAATCAGAGGAAGATTATCAAGTAGTGATTGGATATCATCTATCACTTGTAGGCACGTGTCTTAGTATTATGCATGTAGCCAGACTTCTTTAATATGTAAACCAATGAGATTGGCTGTGGACATGTCAATCTTTAATTTGCAACCAATGACATTTGAGGGGGAGGGGGGATTAATTTATTGTATTGAAGCAAGGGATTACCTTGTCATGATAACAACAATAGGAATCATAAGTTTATTTGAACAATTTCTTCAACAATTTTGCTTCAAATGCTAGGATGTGGTCCAGCGACTACCAGCTAGTCTTAAGTACACCACTGTCCAGCTCTAGAAAATTTAGACCTGATCATCTACAATACTATTTCAATACATTTGACCTCGATATTATTAGTTGAAACCTTAAAAATACGTAGGAAACATATTTGAAAATCAGAAGAATCAAAATAATTAGTATGAGTTATTGCCCTTGTTGATTTTAGCAATTTGACCTACATATCTGAAAATTTCGGTTTATAGTTTTCACAAATTTGAGCTAAAAAAATTTGACCTATAAAAAAAAGCGGAATGTCCCTTTGACAAACTGGTGCAAACAATTAATCTCGTTCTGATATGGTTTGTACATGTAGATGCCGATGTTATCGTACACTGCCACCATTTTCAGCAATAGCACCAGGCATTTTTTAAACTGATGGTGATAAAATCGGACCAAACCCCTCCTGTGCCAGCCATTGTTTACAGCCTTTCTGTGATACAGTAAAGGTGACTATTGCAGTCAAGGTATTATACGAGGTTTGTAATAGCTTGACATTGTGAAGATGTGATACAGTAAAGGTGACTATTGCAGTCAAGGTATTATACGAGGTTTGTAATAGCTTGACATTGTGAAGATGTGATTCAAGAAAGGTGACTATTGTGGTCAAGGCATCAGTCGAAGTTAACAGTCTTTCTGTCGGGCCGCTAATTGGTGCCTCTGCTACTGCAGTCAAGGTATTAGATCTAAGTTTGTAATAGCTTGACACTGTGAAGATGTGATACAAGAAAGTGACTATTGCAGTCAATGTATAAGACGAATCCTCCTCAAGGTAAGAACAATTTTGATGCCTGTGCTTCTAAAGTCGGCTTTCACCCCCATTATACCCAAGGTTATTGCCGAAAATAAAAAAGAGATAGGTCTATATCATGATAAACATGTTTATTTTATTATTTGCAGATTTTTTCTGCTACGGTTAAAGCTCTAGTGTCTTTCATATTATTTGGAATCTTGTCCAAGGTGGCGTTAAATAAAAAACAGAAAAAACTCATTTCGTTTCCAATGCCAATCGTTTTACATTCACTCATCTCGTTGCACTTTTCAATACATTGGTCTTCATTTCCACCCAAGGACACGAAGATGACTGGTGTTTCGTAAAGTTGACATCTTGTACCCTGATCCTTGGCAGCAGTGGAACATCTGGTATCGTTAGCACAGTTTTCATAACATTCCGCTGAATAAGATACAGGTCTTGTTCCGTAGGGATAGGGAAACAAAGATGTTACATTTGAATATTTGTATCCACATTCTAAAAAATGAAATGAATTTTACGTCCTACTTTTATAATTGAGCTAATTAAGATGGACAATGCCATGCAGTGTACAATGAGGGAAATTTGTACCCACATACTAAAATATAAATGACAAAATTTGAAAAATGAAATGAGTTTTACGTCCTACTTTTCTGCATTATGTGGGCTAATGATTAAAGACAACGAGGAAATTATTACCAGGACAGCGGCATTAACCTGCTCTTTTTCGATTTCCAACTGTCGAGATATATCTAACGTACACAGCCTAAAGGACATGGGGCCTCAGTTTATTGTCCCATCTGAACAACTAGACGTTTTTTATATTTCCAACTATCGAGGGATCTTTAACGTGTACAGTCTGTAGCACGCGTAGAGCGGAGGAAAGCGGCAAAAACCTACTGCTATGTAGAAATGTCTAATTCAAAACACAAATGTAACATAATGCAATACAAAATACCTCATACGTCTAATGCAAATGATGCAAACAAGAAACCTAGTTCAGCGATCTTTTGTTAATATGGTTAAGAATACAAGATTATTCAATTATTCAAATAAGTGGCTTAATTTGACACTAAAATAATAAGGGAAACCATCATTAACTATTTTTACCAACAAATTTGTCAAAGTCAATGGTGTTAAATCAAAACTGTTCATCGAAAAATTGTCAAAAAGAGCTTGTCCAAGATCTCATCTATATATATGATCACACAAATTCATTTAAATCAGATGAAAGATGAAAACTTCTTTTGCGCTCGGAACAAAGTTTGCGATAGTGACGTCATCAAACACTAAGTTTCAGTGGGATTACAGGAACAGACGTCTGATTGAAAATTGGAATGACTGTAGATCATTTAAACACATGACATATTCCTTAATTGTCTGTTTAAATCTAGTCGTTTAAAAGTCGTAATTTAGATCAAAATATCAAATATACTTCATTAGAAAAAAGACATCATGCATAATACAGATAAATAGAATATGTTGCTCTATGTATATTAGGTAACGTGACCATTTTTAAAT
>NW_008708451.1:191095-193011 GCF_000327385.1 Lottia gigantea | reverse complement strand
TGAATTCCACTATATAATGTATTATAACATGTATCGAGGAAGGTGATATAAACTCTTCACTGGGTGATTTGATGTGTCAAAGCTAATATTGTTTATTTGTAATTCAAGTATTTAAAATTATCTTACCTGTGCGTTTACATATTGGGTTTTGATATCTCCATTCTTCCTCAACACATTCCAGCCCTTGTACCATCTTGAAACCTTCATAACATGTAATGACTACATTTCCATTGCAATCTTTATCAAAATTTGCGTCTGTTATATTAGGATACGTTAAACAACCTGTAAATTTAATTTTGATATTATTTTGCCATTATTTACTTCTGACTCGATACACTACCCCCCGACAATTATATTATCAAGTATTGGTCTCAAGAACTACATGTTAATTTACTATTTACAGACAAAGATGATTTAAAATGTGTTTAAGCTAGTTATCCATGCTGCTGAAAAGAAAGTTGTCTTGAGTAAATTTCTTCTGACTCGGACTCTTCCCACAAAAAAAAGCTAACATAAATTTCGCCCAGATATGCAAACTTAGACTCTAGATTCATAAAGCAACTTTTAGATAAAAAATAAAATATTTACCGGCGTCTGTAAGAATCAATACAACGGAAATCAACAGAGCGGAACATAATGGGTTATTCATGGTTTTAACGTTAACACGACCTGTTTATATTATATTTATAAAGACTTGTTGATACACTGCCAATGCTAGATTTGGTATTTATAGTAAATGAAAAATCTCCCACTGAACAGATGTTTCTTTGACGACTGTAAATTAATATTTTATACCAACAGATCAATGATAGATATCATACAGAATTTTTATTTAACAGAATTTTGCACACCAACCAAATCTCAAAATATCATTGAAATTTTACGAAAATATCATTGAATTTTCACCCCAAAATCCATTGACATTTCACAAAATACTACTGAAATTTTGGTATATTTTGTTTAAATCTTTCATTGAAATTCAGTGAAATCTCAATTCATATCAAAATTTCATTGAAAATGTGAAATATGATGCAATATGACATATATTATGGAAATTTCCATTAAACTTATTTCTGTAGAAACAATATAACAAACAATTTTTCCTTTATATTTTATATTTATTGTTTCTTTATTATTCTTCTTCTTCTTTTGTTTATTTTTTAGACCAATTCTGCAGTCAAAATTTTCTCCTGGTCAGTCTCTATAGATATAGTAATAAGTTGAAAATATTTGACTCTGAAATATAAAAGTTTGAGTATTGATAGATTAAAATTCAAAATCACTTAGTAGAAAAGTAGATTAAAGAGCTAGACTTGAACACCACTAATGTCATGTTATATGACTTGGTCATGTGGTCAAATCATACCATAATCACTATGTTTGTGTCATATAACAAGAGATGAGTATTTTTTCTCAGACTAAATTGATTCCAGGGTACACAATTGTAATAATATCAAATTGGACACAGAAAGAACTGGAAAGTTGATCTAGGCAACCATTGAAACATGGATTTTGATTGGTTATTTTATAAAGTCTTACTAACATTTTGTAAATTTGTCTGCTAATGGCTGATTAAGACAGTGTTAATAAAATGAAAGTAATGGTCAAGTTATTTCTCTATGGTCAAGTTACTCCATGTTATTTTATATGAAATATTTTACAAAACCACATATTTTATTTACTGTATTTACATAAATAAATAAAATGTTTAAAATGAAAATATTTTCAAGTGAAATTTCAATGAAATTTACAACTTAATTTCTTCATTTATTTTCAGTGAAATTTCATAAAAATTGATGAAATGTATGGAATTGACCTAAATTCTTCCATTTCAGTGAAATTTTGATATCTTTCATTTGATTCTTCGTTCATAATGATGTCGCCATCTTATCAATGGATGACGTAATTTGCATTAT
>NW_008708451.1:189288-191045 GCF_000327385.1 Lottia gigantea | reverse complement strand
GAAAAATGATAATGTTCAAAAAAAAGTCTTTAATGGAATTTCAGGAGGACAGAAGAGGTAGGTGAAATTCTCAGATTTTCTAAATGGAAAAGTGCTGTCCACAGGGGATGTGCCAACTTCTTAAGCAGTCAACAAGGATGAGCACATTCACGAGCAACGACTTGATAATCTTCCACACATATCCCTTCTAGTTTTCTTTGTTTTCAACTTCGTTTTAATTTTCTAAAGTTGACAAAATAACATTGTAATAGAAATACCGAAATAGTTTTCTTCGTATAAAGCCATGTTCAAGATTGAGAGGGAAACTAGCTCATGTGAACCGGCCTTTAGAATTCTGTCGATGAAAATATTGGCGAAAGCAGAATATCGATTGACAAGTGTTACGGCGTCGTTTATTATTGTTACCAAAATTATTCTTTACATGTATTACTCGAGTCCACATTTTACGCGCTACGTTAATTATCCAAATCAATCATTTTATGAGCAACTTTTTCGTAAGAAAAATGACATGAAATGAATGGAGTTTTACGTTCGTTAGAAAAAGCTACACCGATTTTTGGTAATCAGGTGAACGAGGTAAATACAATCTTTGAATCATTTCTATAAGCTGTTTTTCTGTATATATCATGTATAAGCATGTGCTGATGTGCTGCATATTAGTTTTTTGTGTGTATTTCAATTTTCTCGCTGAAACGTTTGTTCGGACGGTGTCGACCCAAAGTAGTTCCCTTGTTTAAAGCTGTCATGAGCCATATACCTCCAGTGTATTACCAGCCTATAAAATGTAGTGTTACCTACGTATGAAATTTAGTTTCCCTGTAAGAAACCAAACCCGTTATTTGTATTATTGTGTAAAACCCTTCTTGTTATATTTTCAGTCTTTATGGCTTAGTCGTGTATGGCATAGTTATTTATGGTATAGAGGCATAGTTTTCCCATACTAGAACATGATTTATCCAAGGCATGGTTGTATTCTCCCTTGATGTAAATTAAAAGCCTGTAAAGGCAAGCCCGAGAAATAAAGATTTAGTTGGATACGATTTTGAACTTTAAAATACCCACGGCCAGCTCAATCCATCGGTATTCACGGCCAAGACCCAGAGACAGTCTCCCTGGCAGATTGTACAAGCCATGTTCAGACGACTATTCAAGATTGAGAGGGAAATTAGCTCTTTTTAACCGGCCGTTAGAATTCTGTCGATTGGCGAAAGTAGAATATCGATTGACAGGTGTCAAGTTGGCATCTGTTCAGTAGGAGGCTTAGAATTTAATAAGATCCTGTCTGGGATCTATGCTCGTGCAGTGGTAGTCGCTGGACCACATCCTAGCATTTGAAGCAATATTGTTGAAGAAATTGTTAAAATAAACTTATGATTCCTATTGTTGTTATCATGACAAGGTAATCCCTTGCTTCAATACAATAAATTAATCTCCCCTCCCCCCTCAAATGTTATTGGTTGCAAACTAAAGATTAACATGTCCACAGCCAATCTCATTGGTTTACATATTAAAGAAGGCTGGCTACATGCATAATACTAAGACACGTGCCTACAAGTGATAGATGATATCCAATCACTACTTGATAATCTTCCTGTGATTATCTTAAATAGGTAATCTCCCTTCTTGAGGCATTTTCAAATTATGTTTTAACTGTGTTGGATACTAATGAACATTTTAGACTGATTTTAATATAGTGATTTTATTGGATTCCATATGAACATTGAGGTTTTATCAGGAGACTATACACAATTGTTTTT
>NW_008708451.1:187520-189238 GCF_000327385.1 Lottia gigantea | reverse complement strand
CGGAACATTAACTATAGCTATATACAGAAAACGATATAGCAGGAGATATATTTCAAATTACTTTATAAATAATTACTGTATTTAAACACATATATTACAGACTAAATAACCAAAATAATAACCTACCCTAAGAGGGGTTTAAAGGATACTAATTATAATTAGTTACTTCTATTGTAACATCTAATTATATTATTCTGAAAATGATGATTACATTATTAAAACCTTTTCTTACTACATAAGAACTAAAATGATGCATAGATTTAATAAGCCGGACTCTGACGTGAATCAATATAAATGGCTACTAAGGCAAATTATACCCTCCCAAAACACACATACCTGTAAATTGCTGAAAATAGCAAAGTACTAAAAATATAAAGGTATTCCAAAAATCAGCAACAAGGAAACAGATTGATATAGAGATCAATCTAAAGTGTTGTTGATATCTAGAAAACTAGATTATGAATAAGCAAGGAAGAGTTTGGATGTTTCCAAGAGATACAGAAATTGACCCCAAGGACCTTCAAATTGACCAACAAGAAGCCAGAAAGTACACTGAGACATTGTTAATAAAGTGACATCAATTAGTAGTAATTGTAATCAGTGCTCTGGTGAATGAAGTAAAACCTAGTAAACACATCTAATCTACATAATGATACAAGCTGTGTTTGTAAACAGGTCAAAAATGCCGTCTGCTACACTTCAAATGACGATGAAGATGGGTGGTGAATGACGAACCAATGAATGTAGCTTTCATTTTGACATGCAAGAATGAAAATGATATCCACTTAATCATTAGCCAAGGATCTTTTCATTCAAACGGCACTTATTGTAGAGTAACCAATATTGTCATATACAACCTTATATAATAAACTATCACGCTTTGCACGGACTCTCATACACAAGCATACTTATACATACTCACATGACAAACCAACGCGAACATCAAGACACTAAAATAACAATACTTTTATTACATGATAAATATATCTACAAGTTTGGTCGAGCCAAATACATAAGTTTGGGCGAGCCATAAATATATATTTGGGCGACCTAATGCGTTTGGGCGATTAGAATCAATAATTTTGCGAAATGTGTAAAAATGAGATTGGCTGTGGACATGTCAATCTTTAGTTTGCAACCAATGACATTTGAGGAGGGAGGAGGGGGGGGGGGATTAATTTATTGCATTGAAGCAAGGGATTACCTTGTCATAATAACAACAATAGGAATCATAAGTTTATTTTAACAATTTCTTCAACAATTTCCACAACATTGCTTCAAATCAAATTCTTTATATCTGTCCTGCTTATAGCCCACAATACCTTCCCCTATCATTTATCACTTGTAGGCACGTGTCTTAGTATTACGCATGTGTGGCAGGGTGCATTTTTAAATGAAACTTGGTTGTTTTATTTTATTGTTGTCTTATCTTAATGCACCGCTACTGTTTTTAATAAGCACATAATTACTTTACACTGACCTAATACTGTACTAATGTTCTTGTTATAGCACATTTTATGCTTGAATGTCTACTATACGCGGATTGAAGAACATATTAGTTTGATACAATTATCGATAACGACGTAATTGACCATTTACCAGCCGCTGAGAAATTAGCAATTTTACTTGTATAATTTCCTCGTAAAAGTGTAAATTATAGGGCACATCTAAACCGAGAAGTTTAAATTTCTCCTCGCTTGACAATTCTGTTTTACTGT
>NW_008708451.1:172075-187470 GCF_000327385.1 Lottia gigantea | reverse complement strand
GATAAAATTTTATCCTATGTTCATAGAAAATAAACTTGAATAAACTCAAATAACTGAAAACAGTAAGATACCGTTAATTTGTCACACGTTTAATTGAAGTAAGGCTTACATGTTGGAGAGAAAAAGCGGGATATATCCTACTCACTCATGGCCAGGTGTTGACCACATGTTTACGCGTGATATATTGCAGGCTAGCAGACGATTTTTATTATAATGACCATATCATCCAAGCTTGTCAAATCACGTATCAAAAGGGTTTATTTTCAATTCATTTGTAACGAGTAACCTAATGCAGTCTCTTTAACGTCATTAGCATAGTTGTAATAACAACATCCTGTCGATGTCTTTGATGTCTTGCACAAAAGCTATTTTTAGAATTGCTGAGTTCGCAGTAGAAAGTCTTGGTGAATACCAGTCAACTCGTCTACATGTCATCTCGTCCACAAAATTTTCACGGTTAACCCTTCTACAGAAATACCACGCAAGTTAACTCGTGCACAACAATTACCGACTTCAGTCGTCTACTTAAGTCGTTGGTTAATTTTGTTGTTTCTGTTGATTGCAAATTGATCAGTTATCAAAACAAGTTAGTTAGTTTTGTTCTTCCAATAATTGCCAAAATTCAAAATGGAGGAAAACGAAATAGATGGGGAAGAGTTACTTTTGAGGGGAGATAATACGAATTATTTTAAGTCGATCACCTGCGTTAGTATAGAATTTGAGAAAGAGAAGAGAAAAGACGCAGTACATGTTAATATGAATTCTGCTGGGCGATGCTCGATGAAGATTTAAATATTTCACAATTTTAACGCAGCCTATAGATCGTATTGAAATTTTGACTGGCTTATAATCATTAGGTAATTCCCCCCAGACAACTGCTACCTGAAAATTTCACTTTAAAATGACTCTATTTTGGACTGAAATTTCCCTCTGTAAAATCTTATTTTCAAACTTTTTTTTCAATAGTTGGCATTTTCATCAACCCAAAGACAATCTAAGACTCAGCAATGTTTAGAGGTTAATACTTCAATTCATACAAAAATGATTGCCAATGCAAAATGCGATCTTGTTAGAAATCAATGCGGCCACACTATGCAAAACACACGCTTGAATCACAATGAATGAATATCGAATATGATAATTTAAATTAGGAGTGTCCATATATTAACACTTTCTAATTTCGTATCTTATATCACGAACAAAAAAAAAACCTACCTGTCAGATTGTTGTCAATGTTGATAGCGAGGTATTAGGTGATGACTGATGGACTACAATAATTTCGCGCTAAAATGACGCCTTTTGCGCATGCGCTTTTCAAAAGATTTACTGACGTTTCAATACAAGGGAGGCTACTCTTATTAACAGGTTGGACAATTGGACAACCACGAAATCCAAAACTTAGGAGTTACTTCTAGAACAAGATATATTAACTCTTAAGGAGTGCTCAGACGAGTTTTCAGGGAAGGATTAGGAGCTAAACTCTCAATTTTTTTTTAACTCCTTAGTTCTGGTCAGACAACTTTATTAACTCATACTTCCTAAATGCTAGCACGGACGGACCGACGGACAGGGGCGACGACAATATACGACCATATATTCATGTGGGCGTATAAAAAGGGTAGGTATATTACAAAGCGTTGAAGAGTATTGACTTTCATTCAACACTAATCATCAAAGGATCGAGACAAAATATGGTGATTAATCACGTTTAAAGGTGAATCTAATACTTATCATGTGATACTTCATAGTTACTGTTTTGAAAAAATACTATATTATTGAAACATTTCCTAAGGCTTTCCAGATAATATCGTTAAGAGTTTCATTTTGGAAAACAACATAATGTTGGAGTACTTGATTGTTCCTTGGTTGTTTCTTGCTGTGGTTCAAGAAGTTCATAAGAGTGATCATTCTGGTAGAAATCAGACATTCTTTCATAATTATTATCTTGACTGTTTCTGATGCTACTGGATGGTTGCACAACCAGTTGATCAATGTTTGTTTCTTGGTGTGGTACACTGTTACTTGATTGGTTCCGGGTTCCTGTGTTTTGTTTGCATTGGATCTTAACCTACAATTGATAATAATCAAAGACTTAAATGTGCATTAAGAATACCCATAAAAATTATGTCGTTCCGTTTTCTCTCTGGGGTAATACGCACATTGATTAACATAATGAGCTGTGATCTCTCCAAATGAAATAACAAGTTGACACCCAGAAACATTCTTTTTTTATGATAGAGTAGAAAATGATTCAATTCAGAAAATACTCTGGTCGGACGAACTGGAATTTAAAAATAGGTCGTCAGGATAGGTAACGTGCATCTTTGTTTAAATTAAACATTTGACAGGACGACAACCATCATCAGTAAGAAATATTCAAACTTTACTCTAACACTTTTTTCAGAAACTTTTTTATATTAAGAACAATTTATAATAATCAAAGACTTTGTAACGATATCTGTTTAACTGTATTTACTTGTTATCTCCCTTTAATGTACCTCGCATGCGCGCTGTAAAAAGGAAGTTCTCGGTATGTCTCTCTAATAAATAACGTTGTTAAAACTCTCTAGTCTTCTCTGGCTCACCAACTTAACATACAAGACAACAACGTTACAGTCCCTATGGCCTATATGCATGAAAACTGACCAAAATTATTACTTGATCTATGGCAGATATTTGAGTTCTGTTTTTTCCCACATGTAGAGATAGTCCATTTGGATATTCCCAGCAAGTTTCAGTCTTGTAGCTCTGTAACTTTTCGAGCAAAAAAATTATTTGTGTTTGAGCACTTTTTGACTACCATTGTGCAGACCAGAAATTGATACTTTTCAAACTTACAGATTCTAATTAGTTTTTTGAGTTTTTTGAACTCCCTGGGGTCCAATTAGTAGGAAAAGACCAAAACATGAGAAAAATTGGCATATTTGGCAAAGTTGGTCATTGGCCATATTTGGTCCCTATGGCCTATATGCATGAAAACTGACCAAACTTATTTCTTGATCTATGGCAGATATTTGAGTTCTGGTTTTTCCCACATGTAGAGATAGTCCATTTGGATATTCCCAGCAAGTTTCAGCCTTGTAGCTATGTAACTTTTCAAGCAAAAAATTTATTTGTGTTTGAGCACTTTTTGACTACCACTGTGCAGACCAGAAATTGCTACTTTTCAAACTTACATATCGTCGGTGAAGTTTCAAAATGTCTTATCTCGATTTTGTCAACTTTTCAGCAGACACATAAAACTTCATAATTTTTTCTCTGTATAAGATACGAAGTTGATCTTTTGAAGTTTTGCAGTTTAAAGCGCGATATATGATCTAATGCAGTGCATTTAATCATTGACAAACCCATGTGTGCCTCAACCAAGTTACGACAATTTGACACTTTAAATGTGAATTTAAAAGACTCTATACGACTTTTTGTCACTCCTTGACCATTACTCAAGCCTACGAATTCTCAAATGATTGTATATTTTGAATGTGAAATGAAAGGAGAAATATTAATAAACATTTTATTTAACATTAATACGAACTAACAAAACTGAAATTGTTGCTGTCTATCTGAAAAATTTCTGTAACCAAATCTATAAGAAGCTCAATTAACTTCAGGAATAAATCAGTGTCAAATTTTTTTCAGAACAAAAACCATTTTAATAAGTCAGGTGTTTTTTAATGTTGCAAATTATCATAAAAGGAATGATAATCCACAGGTATCACCGATTTCAGTTCTTGCAAATGAGTATATTTAGAACATTTAATATTTAAGGAACTCGAGTATGCCTTTTCAATTTGTTCACCAGATGGTAATTCACGAAAGCACGTCTCGGTAGTTCTTGCAAATTATCATCAAAATGTAATTTGTATTGTATTCTAGAATCAGTTTCAGGAGAGTATTTCAACACACGTATGTCATTAACCACGGGATCGCCAGCTTTTGTCCCAGGCCGAATTGAAGAATAATAGTTCAGTTTCTTATATTCACCAAAGAAGTCATGGGATATGTATTTAACATTGTATGGATGTGGAACTATGCGAGCTTTCTTAATGTAATCAACATATTGTTGAGGGCAGTAAATCGGTTTTTTACGTAATTTACGTTCAATGGTTGAGTGTACACTATCTGCTTCCATCTGGGTATGTCCCTTCTCAAGATATTTTTGATAAATTGTTAAATTATCCTCGACAGCAACTTTATACAAAGCATTTGATAGTGTGCTATTACGGTTTTGATAGCAACATCCGTCACTATAGATTACTAAGCTTTTGATGTTTTTGCCCAGATGCTTTATATAATCAGTCAGAAAGGATGCAAATGTGTTGGAACTCAGATCTCCTTCACCTTCGTGCCATATATAACAGGTTACATCACTTGTTGCCAGATCATATACCGTAAAATTGTGTACAGCAAGCTTCGTCTTGTAGTAAAGGGCACCTTGCTTGCAATGAGGGACACAGGAGAACAGCTTGAACATCCACTGTTATAACAGCAAGAGAATCATCTGATATAGCTGCTTCTTTATCAGTTGCCTTTTCAGAACGAGCAGCATTCTTACGTTGAATGTGTTGATTATACTGTTCTTCGTCTACGTTCCCAACCTCATAAGAACAACAAAGATCACATTGATCTTTACGAGGTTTGAATAACGAAAGATTCATCTCGTCAAAGATATTTTTAAAAGACGTTCTGTTCATTATTGGATTGTTGTTTTCTCTGCAATGTTCAGTGTACAGATGATAAAGACTCATAAAGGTAGAGAATATAGGTTCAAGATACAGCTTACTTGAGGTACTCCTGCAGTAATGTGATGGTAACTTTGGTAAACTATCAAGGAAGTTTGAAGATTTCTGATAAAGATCACTGTTCATATCTACTGACCCCTTCCTGGACCTTTTTGTACATGGCACTTTGGCAGTTTTAGTGGTTGTGTTAACCCAATTGTAAAGAGTTTTTTCACCGATATTAAGGGTTGTAAGAAACAAATTTTTGCAGACATAAATTCGTGCCCCATCTTTTCTCAGGTAGTAATTATATGTGTAGTTTCTCCTTGATGAAGCTGGTGATATAGTGGTTCTGTCCTGAACATCCTGCCGTTCAACTAAGTTGCTAATCAGAACCTTCTTTTCGGACCAAGTCATATTCCAAAATGACAAAAACATTTGCTGTCGGTCATCCTCGCTTATATTATTACATTGTTTGCGTTTGTCAGCTTCACAGGCTTTTGTGCATTTTCTTGGTTGAATCTTTCTTGGGTGTCTAATGTTTGAATTCGGTGACTTGTATACTTTACCTTCCATGCGCAAACGTTTATTTATATTTCTATCCCAGTTCTCAGTATTGGCTCTACCTTGCTTTGCTCTCGTCTTTGTTACAACGACCTCTTCGTGATCTAAAATATGATTTTCAACAACTGTATCGTCGCCACTATCAACTGAAGCTAAAGTGTCAACCGGATCTAAAATTGGTATTTGGATACTGTGAACCGTGTTCTCTCGTAATAAATCTTTGTTTTGGTTGTTTTCAGTTACTGTGTTCTCTTGTGCTATGGTATCAGGTATATCAAGTGGTGAATTTGTTTTTTGTGAAATATTATTGACATCAACTACATTCTGGTTGGCAATGACATTTGCAAACGGTGTGAGATGGGCATTTGTGTTGGTACGCTTTATTTTTCTAAAATGTTGTAATATTTGATCGTCATCGTCCGTGCTGAGATCAGCCTTCCTGAGATCATGTTTTGTAGGTGTAAAGTGTGGGTCCCTTAGCGAATCATCTGAATCAATTGATTCTTGAAAAGAGTCAGAAGAAGTTTCATCACTATCATTGTTGGCGTTGCAACTAGATGTGTTTTTTGGTCCACAAAACATTTCATCCACTGTTGGACTATTAGCATTGGTCCTGATGGAATTAGCACCAACAGTAACATCAACTGTAGCATCGACCCGTTCAACAGTATCTACAGCATGTGTAGGAGATGATGTAGATGATGAACTCGACACTAGTGAGAGCTGTAGAATCCGTTTCCCTCGCGAAAGTGTAGATTCTGTAGCCATACCTTATTAAATCTGAAATAACATGTTCAAACTTAAATTCTAATTTATATAACGTAACTTTCCCATAACCAATGATTACAATAAAATCAACAGAGATTGCTGCCATGAACATAATTTCAAATTCGGAAATACACACTGCAAAATGTCGTATCTCTTTTAAAGAAAATAACACCTGTTAAAGTAACTGTAGGGCTTTAAATTGACAAAATTATGGTATTTTCATTCATGAATTATAGCAGAATGGGTGTATAAATGATATAAAATACCAGTTTTTATAAATTTATGCCATGAAACTGAGTTTAAAAAATGTCATGACCTAGCCTAACAAATAAGTGATAATTGACGTTTAAGAGCATTTTAGGTTCATAGCCATGAATAAAAATCTAACGCAAACAAATACGCAAGGCTTACTTACCTGATTATAATAATTAAAAAGCTTCTTGGAAGATTTCTGCTTACATGCAAACTTTTTTTCGAGATACGATATATTACACTTCAAAATTTTCTCCAATCCATATAAGACAATTTGACACATGATCATATAACTATTTTTAATTGGAGTAGAGTTAAGGCTACCAGATGAAAAGACGCGCCAAACGATGAGGAAATCAGAAATACAAAACGTCATTTTTAGTCAAATCCCGAGTTACGACTTTTTAAAACTTCACCGACGTTATGCTGTTCATTATATCTCGTATATAAATATTTGAACGTTGTGTCTATATTTTATTATTGAATACAACATTCCACTCTATTCGCTCAAATTTAAGGTTGAATTTATATACTGTATATTATTAATGGTTATAATTCTGTAGGCTAAAGATGTATGGTTATAGTCCTGAACAATGAATACAATTGAATTGAATTACAAATGAATCGAATCGAATTACACAGGACAATTTCCTTTTATTATCTTACATGTTTCGTCGATACGATCAGTTACCTAGTGATACATTAAACTTCCCGGTAGACATTTTAATATTTTAACACAGTGAATCGCCCTGTTTCTCTGTTGAAGGTATATATTTCAATATTTCTAGTGAAGATAATATACCATAACATAGTGAAATCATTCTGTTTGTCTGTGGAAGGTATATAGAACTATATTTCAATATTTCTAGAGAAAGATAATATACCAAAACATAGTGAAATCATTCTGTTTGTCTGTGGAAGGTATATAGAACTATATTTCAATATATATAAGTCAAATTTTGAAGAATTTAGCATGGCGGCTGCTTTACCAAATAATCCCGACCTAGAATGTTCCATTTGTTTCGAAAGTTTTAAAACCCCCAAAATTTTATCCTGTGGACATTCGTTTTGTCTCGAGTGTTTGGTGAGATATATTGATGGCAGAAAGAGGATATTTCCATGTCCACTCTGTAAACAGGATGTTAAAATTCCACAAGGTGGTGTCCTCAAGTTTATTACAAATTTCTCTTTACAAACCTCAACGAAAACTCCAAAAACAACCCAACCATCAAAAAAACATAATTGTCCAAATCACAGTAAGAAGGAGGTAGAATATTATTGTCAAACTTGTAATTTAGGATTGTGTTCTAAATGTATCTTTAAAGATCATAACGACCATGAAACAATAGATTTAGAATGTGATACTACAAGAGAAATGGTAGTCGAAGAACTTTCAATTTCTGAGCAAATCATTAAAAACAAAATTATAGATTTGGAAACAACCCATACATTTTTGTTAGAAACATCAGAAAAACTAAAATCTTTTTGTGATGTAACATGTACCAAAATCAACCAAAAAACTATGAAAATTATTGGTGAATTGAAAGAAAATTGTGAGAAAAGACGAAAAGAAGTTCAAAATCATTTTAACAAGAATGAATTACATCTGACAGAAGCCAGACAGAAAGTTATGAACCAGATAATAAATATCAAGTCTGATTTAGATATATCCTGTCCTACAACAGAGGAACCATCTTTAACTCTAATATATTCACTGACTAAACTCCAAGATTTACAGAAACTCTGTGAAAACATGAAGACTGATATACCTCCAGTAACGTATTTAGAATGGAGAGAGGAGAGTGTAAAAGTTTGTGATATTTTGGGATCATCCGTAACTAAATCACTATGTCAATCCAGACAGGATAGTGGACCTATATCAACTAACATTAAATCACAATATCAATCTAGAGAGGATAGTGGTCCTATACCAACTGTAACTAAACCACTATATCAATCTACAGAGGGTAGTGTATTCCAATTTAACTATAAAAATATTGCGAGATTTGCTAGGTGTTACAGTGAAGATATAGGTAACAATGGTGGTTTGATATGGAGCTGTATGGTATACAGGAGTTTAAATAATACGATGTGTTTTAATATTGACGTTCTGTCACAAGTTGATTATTGTAAAATAGAATATACATTAACTATTCTCAATAAAGATAAAGATAAGAATGTGACCAGTGGAACAAAGATTGCGATATTTACACCACGCGTCTTAGATAAATCTGATTTGACAATACCGTTGCGTATACTAACTGGTCCATCTACCGGATTTGTTGATTTTGCGGGAGAGTTCCAAGTAAGATTAGATATACTACAAGTCCTTGATATTAAATATAAATAATGGTTAAACATGAACAATCACCACCAGTACTAGTTATCTCGTACTCTGGTACTACAGTGATTTCGTGATTTACATTTTGCATTGTTAAATTTTATAAGCAATTAGTGACAAGGATGACCGAGCTATTAGATTTCGGGGAAGGGAGGGTTTGATTCTCCCAAATGTACAGGCCTAAGGGTGGAGCAGACACTATCATTTTCTGCTTATAGACATGGGGGAATTTCTCTTGAAGGCTCTTACTATTTGAAGTCAAGTCAATCGTGAACACAATTATAAAACAGGTCACATTTACTTGGCAAAGGACCAAGAGTCCAATATTTGGAGTCCATTATTAATGTCAATATTGGACTCATGGCCATTTGCCAGTCCCATGATGTTGCATAATGGTACACCGAGATCAAAGAGTGACGTCACATCTGTATTTTAAATTTAGTTATTAGTTGGTCATTATTAACTTCAAGGCAGGTGACTGAAGCATACATTTGGTTGAATAAGTGGAAGTTTGGAAATTCACTTGTGAAGATGTGTTGGTTTAATCTCAGTAGTTTTATAGGAAGTAATTGAGTTGTTTTTACTGATAATTCTGTAGGATTTAAGATAGAAGAATGGTGGATTTTTGATATAGGATTTGTGACTCCAGCCAACTGCCTTTTGTAAGATATGTGTTATGGATGTGAATCATAGAATTGATTATTAATGAAAAGAACTGTCTGTATTACTTAATAGTTTCAAATTAATTAAAGTTGTATTGTTTAACTCATTTGTTATTTTCTATTACCTTGCATGTAAAAATAGATGTCATTTTTATATATGACAGTGTCTCAAAACGCCTCGTCTTTTTAAATTTCGGATAATTCTGGACACACATGGATTTGATTGCTCAAATTTCGATGGAGAGCTGTGTACACTATTACTGACTTAGAAATTGCCGTCTTTCAGACTAAGGTATGATAGGTGTCAAATAAAAGCCAGGTGTTTCCTTTGAGATCAGACTTCAAAATATAGACAAAAATCAAAGATAAACAGGGTTTCTAATTATACAGTTGAATAATGATGTAAAATAAATTAGTGGTCAGTGTCCATCACAGAGTTCCTTGGGGAGAAGTTATTGTGTATGATTTAATATTGCTGATAGGCTTCGCCCACAAATTGATGCACAGCCTTAAATCTCGATTTTTTGGTCTTTTCTGACCCAATTCCGACAATTCGTAGAGTTCGGGAGTTCGGAATTATACACCCATTTTAAACTCATTTAGGCACACATTTTTAAAGCACGCACCTTATTTAGACACAGTACTTTAAGCACACTTCTTTAAGCCACACCACTGTCCAGCTCTAGATTATTTAGACCAAATCCAGGGTCTTCCTCATCCCAGCTCATTCATCTCGCCACTATCTAGCGAATACCACTGTCGAGCTCTAGAATATTTAGACCAGATTCAGGTTCATCCCCATCCCAGCTCATTCACCTCGCCACGGGAAGGACGTCGGCCAGGAATTATTGTGATCTACAAGCAGGATGATGGAACTTATGCTTCCTATTGCTGTTATCATACACGTGCCTACAAGTGATAGATGACATCAAATCACTACTTGATAATCTTCCTCTGGTTATCTTAAATAGGTAATCTTCCTTCTTAAGACACGTTCAATGATAATTAATCATCGTTCTATAGTATTTCACTGATCACATCTGATTGATGTAACCGGGTTAGCTCAGGGGGATAAACGATATCAAAACCCGAATTACTGATATTTCATCCTCACTTCTTGATTTAGCTATAGTAAATTGTCCAGATGTTGTGACATCTTCCAAAGTTCTTCCTTGTACAATTAGCGATCACTCGCCCATAACACTCTAAATAAACTTTCAAAATATAAACAGGAAACCATTCCAGAGAACCGTTTGGAATTACAACGACCTAAACTCTTTGGAGCTTAATAACTTTTTCATTAATTATGATTGGAATAATATATTGGATAGTTGTAATGTAAATGATTGTGCCAGAGAAATTTCGAACAAAGTACAAGAAGGGATAAACATATTTGTTCCTCATAAGGTAGTGTTGATTAGATCACGTGACACCGAGTGGATGAACGGCTATTTACCAAAGATCATAAGAAAACGAAATAGGATACACAAAACTGCGAAACACATAAAAGATGATTACCATTGGAAATTATTTCGTGCGCAGAGAAACTTTGTAGTCTCAGAGATAAGGAGAGTTAAACGAGAATACTATGCTAAACTTGATGAAACGATAAATTCAAACAAATTTAATGATCATCACTGGTGGAAACTTTTGAAACTCTATTAAAGATATACCACCAATCATATGTGGTGACGATATCATCTACTCAGATTCCACCAAATCTGACATTTTTAATAAGCACTTCGTATCACTTTCTAACCTTGAAAATGATAACGATGAATTACCTCCCCTTACATGTAATAACTTTGAAATCGCCCAACCTTTTTACACACAACGGGATGTCCAAAACATATTGGAATCTCTAGATACAACTAAAGCAACCGGTCCCGATCTTATCAATAACATGCTCAAATAGTCTTTCATATCCGCTTTCAAAACTTTTTAATTTTTGTCAAGAAAACTCAACTTTCCCCGATATCTGGAAATGTGCGAACATAGTCCCAGTATTCAAAACAGACGATCCAAGTATCTGCTCTAATTATCGACCAATATCTTTAATAAGTTCGCTTGGTAAAGTTTTTGAGCGGGTTATTCATAAACATATCCATAATTTTGTTATAGATCACAACATACTATCGCAATATCAATCCAGATTTACTCAAAACGATTCTACGACATATCAACTTATTGACATCTATGATGATATTTCAAAATCACTAGACTGTGGATCCGAAGTCAAAATGGTCTTCTTTGATATAAGTAAAGCATTTAACAGAGTTTGGCTGAATGGTCTTATTCATAAGCTCAGTTCAATAGGCATACGAGGAAATCTTCTGAAACTCTTAGAAAGCTATCTTCGAGACAGAACACAAAGCGTAGTAATTAAAGGCGAGACATCCCAACGAGAAGTGCTTAAAGCTGGGGTCCCCCAGGGCTCAGTCCTCGGGCCAATATTATTTCTGATATATATTAATGACATCACATGTGATATTAGATCAAACATTCGATTATTCGCAGACGACACCTCCCTTTATCTCACTATTGGAGACGAGGGGAGGAGTTGTGATATTCTTAATAATGATTTGGAAGCCATATTTCAATGGTCTGAAAGGTGGAAGGTAACGTTCAACCCTTTGAAAACTAAATGCATAACCTTCTCAAGGAAAGTAAAACCACCTTCCTTCAATCTGCGTTTCAATAATACCACTTTATATGACGAACATAAACACTTAGGGATATATTTTAATAAAACCTGCTCCTGGACCACTCACATCGGTTGTCTAATATCCAAAACTTCAAAGCTAATAGATTGTCTCAGAAGTACAGACTTTCGAGAAAATCACTTGAAACCCTCTACAATTATGATTATGATTATGATAATTGTGACGTACTTTGGAATAATTGCAGTTTACACGACGCGAATAAAGTAGAAAAACTTAACTTAGACGCAATTAGAACTATCAATTGGAAATAAGGAATATGATAAACTAAGTACCAAAGCAAAACGAAACCCAAATCATTTTGGTGTGGCAGACTTTCACACGCCGACCGAGACTAGAACCCACAGCCACCATTTGTTCGATGAAACCATGCACATGAAATCATTTACAGATTCCATAGCTCTAACTGAATTATTATTACTATTATTATTATTATTATTATCAAGATGTATTTATAAAGCACATCTTTCACCTGAGTACCCAGATGCACCTTACAGTAAAGTAGAAGCTAGTTTCAATAATTATTTAGTTTAATGGATATATCGTGTTATAGAGATTCTATTCTTTAGTCATGACACATGGAGTCCGTTATTAGGTTTCATGTGCTTTTCCCTGGGGTCTAATTTCAGCTTTCTAGCTTTGTAACTTTTGAAGATACAAATTTATTTGTATCTGAACACTTTTCATGCAATAATCCCTTTTGTTAAGAAATTTCCTTTTTTTCATAACTCAATTCCACTCATTTTTTTTTTTAGGTTTCAAGTGTTTTTCCAAGTCCCTGGTGTCTAATTAGTAGGAAAACAACTTGAGCCAAATCGGATTACTTCCAAGTGGTGCCCCCTAAATGCTAGAATGATTCCCTCCTGTATAACAGAGTGATGCCCAATATATCAGAGTGATGCAACCTAAATTCTAAAGTGATACCCCTCACATCAGAGTGATGCGCCCTTAATTCTAGAGTGAGAGCCCTGGGCATCAGAGTGTTGTTCTCTATACACCAGGGTTATACCCTATATACATCAATGCCCTGTAGATATCAGGGTGATGCCTATTTGACATCAGAGGGATACCCTTTTTGAGCAAAGCCCGTAAATATCAAAGTGAAGCCCGTATATGCTAAAGTACTGTCCCCTATAAATCAGTGATACCCTTTCTTAGCGGGTGTTATGCCCCCTAAATAGCAGAGTTATGCCCTTTCATGCTAGAGTGACATTCACTCTATACATCAGAGCTACCCTAAAATATCAGAATGATGCCCTCTAAATATCAAGTTCATGCATCTTATGTGCCAGAGTGATGTCGCTATATCACAGTGATACAATTTTTAAGCAAGAGTGATGCGCCCTAAAAATCAAAGTGATGCCCTTATATGCCAGAGTAATACTCTTTGTAGTAAGAGTGATACCTCGCTAGAATACTGTCCCCTATACATCGGTGATGCCCCTAAATACTGAAGTGATGCCCATATACATCACACTGATTCCCCCTAAATGCTAGAGTGATGCACCCTTAATATCAGAATGATGCCCAAATACATCACAGAGTGATGCCCCTAAATATCAGAGTGAGAGCAAGACTGGGGCCCCTTATACCCTTGAGTGATGCTCCCTAAATACTAGAGTGATGTCCTTATATGCCAGAGTGATGACCTCTAAACACCAGAGTGATGACCTGTATACAAGAGATTGATGCCCCCTATACACGAGTGGTGCCTCCTATACATGGGTTATGCTCCCTATACATGGGTAATGATCCAATACATCAGAGTGATACCCCTTTTATATGCAGAGCGATGCCCCCTAAATGCTAAAGAAATTCTGCTAAACATCAAAGTGATTTTCCTTTTTTATTGTTCTCTATATACCCTTGAGGCAGACATAGATAACAGAGGAAAAAGACTTAAAAACTCAGCCGTAATGCATGGCATACGTCCAAGCAACCGAAATGTATCGCTGCACGAGCATATATCCTAGAGAGTTTAAATTAGGTTTCATGTGTTTCTCCAAGTCCCTGGGGTCAAATTAACGCCCAATCCACCCGGTGCGGACTAAGGCTTCGTTTTCTCTTAAGGCCTCTTAATCAGAGGTGATCAGTAATGTACTATAGGACGATGATTACCTATCATTGAATGTGTCTTCAGGAGGGAATTACCATATAAATTCGGTTTCTTGGATATACGAACCATTCGACCGGATGAAAACTCATATGTAAGATTCACAAAACGGTTTAATCAAGTCGAAATACATACATATTTGATGATATTGTGAGCAATTTCCCCCTCATGGTCAGACGCGACCACTCGGGTCATCGGCTTGTCTCGACTGCTAAATATTTATCTTCATTATCGTAAACAAGGATAAACCCATACACTTGGACTTCATGCAGACGTATGGAATGCATTACGGCTGCGTTTTTATGTCTTTTTCCTCTGTTATCTACGTCTGCCTCAAGGGTATGTAGACAACCTCGGTTACTCTCAATCGGAGATGATTAGTGAAATATTATAGAACGATGATTACTTATCATTGAACGTGTCTTAAGAAGGGAGATTACCTATTTAAGATAATCAGAGGAAGATTATCAAGTAGTGATTGGATATCATCTATCACTTGTAGGCACGTGTCTTAGTATTATGCATGTAGCCAGACTTCTTTAATATGTAAACCAATGAGATTGGCTGTGGACATGTCAATCTTTAATTTGCAACCAATGACATTTGAGGGGGAGGGGGGATTAATTTATTGTATTGAAGCAAGGGACTACCTTGTCATGATAACAACAATAGGAATCATAAGTTTATTTGAACAATTTCTTCAACAATTTTGCTTCAAATGCTAGGATGTGGTCCAGCGACTACCAGCTAGTCTTAAGTACACCACTGTCCAGCTCTAGAAAATTTAGACCTGATCATCTACAATACTATTTCAATACATTTGACCTCGATATTATTAGTTGAAACCTTAAAAATACGTAGGAAACATATTTGAAAATCAGAAGAATCAAAATAATTAGTATGAGTTATTGCCCTTGTTGATTTTAGCAATTTGACCTACATATCTGAAAATTTCGGTTTATAGTTTTCACAAATTTGAGCTAAAAAAATTTGACCTATAAAAAAAAGCGGAATGTCCCTTTGACAAACTGGTGCAAACAATTAATCTCGTTCTGATATGGTTTGTACATGTAGATGCCGATGTTATCGTACACTGCCACCATTTTCAGCAATAGCACCAGGCATTTTTTAAACTGATGGTGATAAAATCGGACCAAACCCCTCCTGTGCCAGCCATTGTTTACAGCCTTTCTGTGATACAGTAAAGGTGACTATTGCAGTCAAGGTATTATACGAGGTTTGTAATAGCTTGACATG
>NW_008708451.1:167171-168472 GCF_000327385.1 Lottia gigantea | reverse complement strand
CCTACAAAAAAAGCGGACTGTCCCTTTAACAAACTGGTGCAAACATTTGATATCGTTCTGATATGGTTTGTACATGTAGATGCCGAAGTTATCGTACACTGCCACCATTTTCAGCAAAAGCACCAGGCATTTTTTAAACTGATGGTGATGAAACCGGGCCAAACCCCTCGCCAGCAATAGTTTAAAGTCTTTCCGCTAATTAGTGCCTCTGCTGCTGCAGACAAGGTATAAGACGAAGTTTGTCATAGATAGACATTGTGAAGATGTGATACAAGAAAGAATATTTAGACCAAATCAAGTGTCATCCCCATCCCAGCTCATTCAAATTGCCACGGTCCAGCGACTACCAGCTGGTCTGAGGTACACCACTGTCCAGCTCTAGATTATTTAGACCAAATCCAGGGTCATCCCCATCCCAGCTCATTCAACTCGCCACGGTCCAGCGACTACCAGCTGGTCTGAGGTACACCACTGTCCAGCTCTAGATTATTTAGGTCTTCCACATCCCAGCCCAAAGAAGTGCCCAATAGGTGAGTCGTTCAGAAATGAGCCACAGGTAGTGACGACTGTGAGTGGTATAGGGTGAAAGGTTAGGTAAGATACTGCAAGGTTAACTATTTCTCATTGTGTTTTGTGATATTATCAAAAGCGATTAGTCTTTCAATAGTTTCTCTATATTGTATAGTGTGAGAGGTTACACAGTCGGTTTTCAATATTCATAGTATGGATAAAGAATTTCGCAGCTAATATTAAAAATTCAATAAATTCATGCTTAAAACAATTTTAATGTTGTTAAAAATGATATTATCAAAGTTTATCCTAATATTATTTGATATTCCTTTTAATTTTCATATTAATTCAGTCCAAAATGGTTCTATTGATAGAGATAGTGATAATAGTACCTTCAGTGTCCTGGCTTCGAGTACATATAGGGTAATCAGAGTAACCTATTTGAAGAGATACTTTCTTGTTGGAATTAACTTGTGAAGCAGTTTATATTGAAAATTGCGTAGTTTCGGATCATTAGTCAGTTTTCTAATATACGTCAAAGGCTTGAGATGTTTACTCGACATGTTTTGAGGCCATTTACTCATAGACAGATCTATATTTTTATGTTCATGTAATAAGTTGTATGAATATTTACATATATTATCAGATGTTAGCAGCTTGTTAACATTATCACATTGAATCGTTGCATTTAGAAAATATTTCTTGATACTGTTTATTAGTCCATAGTATGTAATAAAAATTGGTTTTAATGTTGTACTTATTTGAAAAATCATTAAAGTTTAAAAAACAGC
>NW_008708451.1:159545-160702 GCF_000327385.1 Lottia gigantea | reverse complement strand
GTAATCTCAGTCTAACTTCACGGACGGTCAGCCAGATGGTAGAGCTACCTGCCTGTCAAATTTCAATTCTTCGGACTTGGTCAAAATGTAGAGAAAATCACGTAGTTCTAACGACTGGAGAAGGTTTATTGGACCCTCATAGTTCTAATAACTGGGGGAGGTTTTTTGAACACTTATTTATTATAACCTTCATATAATATGGCAAACAATGTCCTGAAAACCTTTTTGTCCAAAATACCTTTGTTTCATAAAAAAAAACTTGACAAGTTGATTTTTCAGTCATTTTTCAAGTTTTTCTTGTCCAACTGCACCTAAAAAATCAGCAGGTTTTTATGTTTTTCCTAGCAGTCCTAGTGCTTTGAAAGTGTTAGAACTCTCCAAATTTACTCAATAACTCAATCGAGGTCAAATCGCTCAATTTCCTATTTTCAGAGAAAACTTGTTATTAGATGATGGGGCTCGTTAAAATGCAAATGAGAGTGCAATTGTCGCATCTCTAAGTTGATGTTTGGGCTGAGAAATAAATCAAAAACAGTTTTTTTGTTTATTGCAAATGGTGTCCAAAAAAACCATGTTTGTTCTAAAAAAACCTTCCCTGGTTGTTAGAACTATGTCTATTTTCCTGAATGTCTAAGTCCAACTCTTACGAACAAACACCCATTTGGAAATCTGAATTTTTTGCATGCAGTTAGGCATATCAAATTTACGTTCGGGGCCAGAAAAGCAGATTCTGGAAATGACTACAAAGTGCTTTCCTAAAGCTAGTTTAGGGAGCTGGGGCAAAAGTTCTAACAAATTCGGGTTTTCCAGACATATGTCCTTCAATGTTACTCAGATCTTGAATTAGGCCTATTTTGAATGAAGGAATGGGGTCTTTTTGCAGCATGAATGCCACTTATAGGGAAGATTAACCTTTTATTTTGAAAAGTCCTCTCCTCATTTATCAGGGCTTGAGACCTGCACGATATTGCTATCATGGCTGAGTTAAACTTTATTTCATTTCATTATTTCATTTAATAATAAAATTATTTAATAATCATTTCAGTGCAGTATTTTACTTCAAATTTATCGATACATTTTTTTTCTTTTTCCTGATTTGTTTTTAAAGTTTTTTTTTTTTTTAAGATTTTTTAAATTTTTTTTTTTTTTTTAACCCT
>NW_008708451.1:157557-159495 GCF_000327385.1 Lottia gigantea | reverse complement strand
TTGGTGATGTAGCTGAAAAAAGTAAAGTGTTGTTCTACCTACCTACCTTCTTACCATTTATTTCGAAACGTTTACTCACTTTGTTGATTTTACAGCCAAAGAGTTGGATGTTCACAGGAATGAAGCTGTTTTATCTGGCTACATACCTGTGAACTTCCAACTTCCGGACTCAAATATTAGCCCAAATTACAGGGCTTACATGGAGCTTGGTCAACTTGGTGCAACAGTCTTTCAAGTTTACTCACTTTGTTGATTTTATAGCCAAAAAGTTGGAAGTCCACTTGGCAAGTAGCTGTTCTATCTGTCTACATACCCGAGAACTTCCAACTTCTGGACTCTAATAGTAGCCCAATTACAGCGCTTACATGGAGCTTGGTCAACTTGGTACAACAGTCTTTTAAGTTTACTCACTTTGTTGATTTTAGAGCCAAAAAAACTAGAAGTACACAAGCATGTAGCGGTTCTATCTGGCTGCATGCCTGTGAACTTCCAGCTTCCGGACTCCAATATTAGCCCAGTTACAGGGCTTACATGGAGCTTGGTCAACTTGGTGCAACAGTCTTTTAAGTTTACTCATTTTGTTGATTTCAGAGCCGTAAAACTAGAAGTGCACAGACATGGAGCTGTTCTTTCTGGCTACATCCATGTGAACTTCCAACTTCCGAACTAAACCACTAAACCCAAACAAATGTACTTTATAAAAGTCTTGCCAAAATGCGACCAGCTACGATGAATAACTGACAACAAGTGAAGTGCAATGAAGGCAAGCAGTGTCATGACGCAATAAATGATAATTATATGCATGTGACCTACATTCAAGAAATTGACAGTTTCTGTGTCTGTGAATTAAGTTTTGAAGGACATTTGGTCCACATTTATGAAATAAAATGCACAGAAGACGATGGTAATGCCTAAATGACCCCCAAGAGCCCCGCTTGGCCGTGAAAAATCTATCATTTTTTTTTTGCCCTAACTAACTTTACGGGAAGTAACTCATTTGTTTACATTTTTTCGACAATTAAAGGTGCCTAAAACTGAATTTTTTTTATTGCATTTTTGAAATCCCAAGTGTATTCTGTCCTAGAAAAAGTGTCTGAAAACCCCTGAAAAAGGTTTTTCTGGCGCCAAAAAAATAAAAGTCCAAAAAACCCTTCTCCAGCAATAAAATAAACAAGTCTACCTAAAGTCTGTCCCACGGTTAAATCTCCGTTAAAGTTCGATTTCGATTGTACATGCGGAAAGTCAATTCACTCCTCTATCCGATCAGTAAAGTTCCAAATCCCTAAAGTCACTCAAACTACCCGGTTGCCGCGCTTTTCTACTTGTTGCACACACTTAGTTACTAAAACAAGATGGCCGCCGATTGGTGACATATCGAAATTTGTAGAACTAAAGTGCCCATTGCCATTTCAAATATCCCATCCAAAGACTACTTTTTGCATTTTGAAAATGAAAAGGCCTAACCACTAAGCCCAAATTAATTTCCAAAAAACCTCATTTCAATCATGTTTCGCTACATGCCTGCCCTAGAGTTCAATTTAAATCCAATTTGAATCAAATTGCGCATGCGGATGGCCAATCGAGTCCTCTATCCGATCAGTAAAGTTCCAAATCCCTAAAGTCACCCAAACTACCCGGTTGCCGCGCTTTTCTACTTGTTGCACAGACTTAGTTACTAAAACAAGATGGCCGCCGATTGGTGGCATATCAAAATTTGAAGAACTAAAGTGCCCATTGCCATTTCAAATATCCCATTCAAAGTCTACTTTTTGCATTTTGAAAATGAAAAGGCCTAACCGCTAAGCCCAAATAAATGTCCAAAAAACCTCATTTCAGTCATGTTTCGCTACATGCCTGCCCTAGAGTTCAATTTAACTACAATTTGAATCAAATTGCGCATGCGGGTGGCCAATCGAGTCCTCTATCCGATCAGTAAAG
>NW_008708451.1:153233-154244 GCF_000327385.1 Lottia gigantea | reverse complement strand
AAATCAAGATGGCGGCCAAAGTATCACATCCGGTCTGGATTTTACATTCTTCGTTTTTTTGTATTAGCATTTACTTACGATCAGAATAAATTTCGTTGACCTATTTCAATTACACCGGAAGTTATTCGACCGGAAGTGGATTGTACTTTCAATTGATTCCCCGTTTAAAACCGAAAGTAAAGTTAAATATTTGACAACTACATATTATTTACTTTAGTGATGCCCCTTCGAATATTAAATTTCAGATCAATCGATACAAAAGCAAAAAAGTTGCAAAAAAAATGAAAAATTTGATCGAAAAAAGTGAGCGACGAATTTTCGAATTTCGTAATTTTTCAAGTGCTATCAGGTCAGAAATTACAGAAATTACAGGTAGATTGTAAAAATGAAAACCCGAAGAAAATCGATGCAAAAATACGCCTTCTAGAGCCGATTTTCGACTTTTTGCACATGTTGAACTGTGGCACTTCCGGTTTTGCAAAAATGTTCCAATATATATTTAAGGAACATGTTGCCACTACAGAAGGTCTAGAGAAGTTGAATGGTTACTGCAACTACTGCAGTCTAGGCTCCGGAAGGTGTGTAAATTTCGAAAAAAAAAAAGAATGGACATTTCGATAACAAACTGGGACTTTGCTAAAAAAAAGAATTGACATTTCGATAACAAACCGGGACTTATAAACAATACACAATAAACACTACAAAAGTATTACAGTATAAATCGAAATCCTAAAGGCTTAAAACCAGTGAAAATATGTGAAAAAAACTAGAAAAAAACTAGTATGGTTCCCGCTGCATAAATGGAGCTTGATGGGAATGACGATAAACGCGGCAAACCAGCTATTTATACTTTCTCCAAGTTAATTTATGCACATGACCTACATAACGTTTTTAGACATTTTCTCCCTAGTCCAGACTGCGATTTCTGTAAATTTTCTCTACATTTATGAAAAAAATATCACTGAAGACGATTTTAATGCTTAAACGACTCCCTAGAGCCCGACTTGGACG
>NW_008708451.1:151184-152085 GCF_000327385.1 Lottia gigantea | reverse complement strand
CCCTATGGACCCAATCTTCCAAAATCCTTCCTAATCTTCTTCTGTCAAAGTGGTCTTGTTGATGTAGCTGAAAAAGTCAAGTGTTGTTCTTGCATCCAAAAAAGTACAAAGTGGATTGGAAAATAGTGGATCTATTTCACTATTTTCAACCCACTTTGTTCTTCCCCAAATGCTTGAAAACTTCCTACTTTCCTACCTACCTACCTACCTTCTTACCATTTATTTCGAAAAGTCTTCTTCTCATGGTAACACTTTGTTTGTTGTTTTTGGATTCTGAAGACCAGGTACAAGAGAGTTCAGAAGCAGTTGTATCTCGCTACTGAACCCTCTGGTCCCAATCTTCCAAAATCCTTCCAAATCTTCTTCTGTCAAAGTGGTATTGTTGATGTAGCTGAAAAAAGTCAAGTGTTGTTCTACCTACCTACCTTCTTACCATTTATTTCGAAACGTTTACTCACTTTGTTGATTCTACAGCCAAAAAGTTGGATGTTCACAGGAAGGAAGCTGTTTTATCTGGCTACATACCTGTGAACTTCCAACTTCCGGACTCCAATATTAGCCCGAATTACAGGGCTTACATGGAGCTTGGTCAACTTGGTGCAACAGTCTTTTAAGTTTACTCACTTTGTTGATTTTAGAGCCAAAAAGTTGGAAGTCCACTTGGCATAAGCTGTTCTATCTGGCTTAATACCAGTGAACTTCCAACTTCCGGACTCCAATATTAGCCCAAATAACAGGGCTTACATGGAGCTTGGTCAACTTGGTACAACAGTCTTTAAGTTTCCTCACTTTGTTGATTTTAGAGTAAAAAAGTTGGAGTTCACAGGCAAGTAGCTGTTCTATCTGTCTACATACCCGAGAACTTCCAACTTCCGGACTCCAATAGTATCCCAATACAGGG
>NW_008708451.1:149885-151134 GCF_000327385.1 Lottia gigantea | reverse complement strand
TGTATTCTGTCCTAGAAAAGTGTCTGAAACAGCTTGATTTTTCAGTCATTTTTCAAGTTTTTCCACTGAAGTTTAACAGCTAACTCGTTTCGATGGTGTCTAACTGCACCTAAAAAATCAGCAGGTTTCTTTGTTTTTCCTAGCAGCCCTAGTGCTTTGAAAGTGTTAGAACTCTCCAAATTTACTCAATAACTAATCGAGGTCAAATCGCTTAAATTTCCAAATTTCAGAGGAAACTTGTTATTAGATGATGGGGCTCGTTAAAATGCAAGTGAGAGTGCAATTGTCGCATTTCTAAGTTGATTTTTGGGCTGATAAATAAATCAAAAACAGTTTTTTTTTTAATTGCAAATGGTGTCCAAAAAACCATGTTTGTCCTAAAAACCTTCCCTGGTTGTTAGAACTATGTCTATTTTCCTAAATGTCAAAGTCCAACTCTTACGAACAAACACCCATTTCTATTTGTCTTGGAAATCTGAATTTTTGCATGCAGTTAGGCACCACCTAGTCTAGCTCAGGGTCAGAATCTCCAAGTCTGCAGTCTATTCCTTCCTTGTCGTTTTCAACTTTTCCCGAAAAACACCCTCTGTAAAAGCCCATTTCTAATAATCCGACAAGTCTGAAAATTGCAGTGTGCAATGGGGCCAAAAAGTTGACACCCTGAACCACAGCTCATCACTCTACGCACACTTGTCCCGAAAACCAGGATTTGCTCACTGGTATTAGAACACGCTTATAGTTTCTTTTCCAATTTTCAGGCCCCTCTAATTCTTCGATGCCAATGTCTGGCACATCATTCGAGAGGGTTGCGCTTAGCTCTATAAGGGTCAAATTTTTTAGCTAGGCATCTGAGTTTTTATTTGCTGTTAGCTTGACTAGCCTTCTTTAATGTCCTCCAATTCAAAAAAGATCCAATATTTACTTTTTCAGTACTAAGCGTTACAAGTAGCCTACCCTTCATTGTACAAGACCCATATGTCACCATATTTTTTTTCAATTTTTTTTTTCTTTTTTTTTTTGCCTATTTAACTTCTATTCATTTGTACTAGGTGTTTGGGTGTGTCACAAGTCCAATATTTAGCCTTTAAAGTGTTCTTGGACACCTCTTTGACACTCGCATGCAGCAAGTTCCATCTATGGCGCCATGCTTGTACGTCAGAAATCGCACACTCATTCCGCAGTTCAGTGCCAAGTTTCAAGTCCATCGGACAATTAGCAAACAAACGAGAGTCAAAAAGATTGGTCACTG
>NW_008708451.1:148021-148847 GCF_000327385.1 Lottia gigantea | reverse complement strand
CCATATAATTTATATATATATATAACCCTTATTCTTTTAAGGGACCTATAAGATAATATACCCCACAATATTGTTTGTGGGCTATCTTATCGTATATGACCCTTAAAAGAGTATGTGGGCTATATTATCGTATATGACCCTTAAAAGAGTATGTGGGATATATTATCGTATATGACCCTTAAAAGAGTAAAGGCTATATATATATATAAATTATATGCCTGTATATCGCATAAGCTTATCCCCCCCCAAAAATATATACCCCACAACAATATCAAGAATAATCTGTGATATCCTCTTATCTTAAATAAAGAAGACCACAATGGCTTAATATTACCCCCCTTTGACCACAATGGGATAATACTCTCCCTTCACAGCCCAGCAAGAAGATTAGGAGATCAATTTTTATCTACCAGTCATGTTACTATCTATCCCACGCATGAGGTAATTAATGAAGTTAATGTCCCTCTGTATTCTTTCTTTTTGCAAACGAACACGTGGGAGGGGGTTGCCTTGTAAGACTAACAAATAATAACATTGGTATCTTGCACCATTTTGGACATTGCTGGGCTGAGCATCAAATGCCAATCTGCAACTGCGTTTGCCAAACCTTTCAGAGTCCATATCGTCAACCAAAGCTAGTGGAGAATCTTAATCTATTGTAGGCTTTGGGTAGTGAAGAGGCTAGGCTGTATACAGAGCCTGTAGTCACCTCCAATTGCTATACAATAATATTTACTTTCACATTGATTTCAACTTGCAATCTCAATCGCAAATGCTTTGCCCTTTGATCTCAAGAATGTACCATTACCACAATTGTAATGCCAAT
>NW_008708451.1:145790-147133 GCF_000327385.1 Lottia gigantea | reverse complement strand
GAAGTCCAGTACTTAGTCTTAATGACCAGATTCACATCCCAGTACATATGCTCTGATCAACTTGAAATTTGGCATCCAGATACACTTTTCGATGCCTGATCGATCTGTGCTAGTTTCAGCTTTCTAGCTTTGCAACTTTTTTTTTTCACACATGTAAAATAGCAAAATGTCCAAAAAAACACTTTTTTGTCCATGGTTCTAACAATCTGACCGCACATGCGCAAAGCCCAACAACTCCTCTATCCGATCCTGCAAGTCTGAGATTCCTCAATTTACTTCCAATGCCCAGTTGCCGCGCCTTTCTACTTGTTGCACACACTTGGCTACCAAAACAAGATGGCCGCCGATTATCCGCATATCGAAATTTCAAGAACTAATGTCATCATCGACATTCCAAAAATCCAACTTAAAACCAAATCCTCATACCCTCATTGCCCACTGCCTCACTAGTCAAAAACTCACCTTTTTTACCTCCAAAAACAATAGCCCTAGCGCCCCCAGAGCATCCCCCCAACTTGAAATTTTGGCTACCCCCCCATTTTAGGGTGCAAAAAAGTTAACCCCATGGGTCCCGATTATTGCCCCCTGTTCCCTTAGCTTCTGGGGCTAAATAAATTAAAGTCGGAATAGTCAAGTTTTCTTTATTGCAACGCAGAGGGTTTGAAATTGCCTCCAAAAAACATTTTCAAAGTAGGTCAAACATTCGGCAAAGTCGTATTAGCAAACTTTCCGAATAAAGGCTTTTTGGACGCTAATTTAAATATGGCCAAACCACGGGTTTTTTTGACAGGAAGGGTCGGGGAATTGGTCACTGAAAGATCTAAAAATAGCCCTGTGACGTCATCTTTTAGCCAACCCCTGAAAGGAACATATAAGGTTTTTTGGACAAAGGTCATAGTCCTAACAAGATTTTAAGGTTTTATGGACTAGGTTTTTTGGACGTCCGTAAAACGCGAGGTCCGTAGATTTAGTCACAGAAAGGTTTTTGGGACAATTTTTTTTGGTTTTTTGGACGGAGTTGTCCTAAAAGCCTTAAGTGTTCTAAAATAACTTCTAATATTAGCCACAAACAGATTGATTTTCTAGACACCACAGTTTTTAAAGATACCAATTTTCATGAAACCAATCAATTAGATATTAAAAGTTTTTTTTAAGCCCACTGATACTCACCAACTTTTATTCAAATCATCTTTTCATCCTAAACATACCTTTTCTGGCATTATAAAGTCGCAGATCTTGAGATTTCACCGAATTTGTACGCGCAAGAAGGACTTCGAGGAGGCTTGTTCAATTGTTTTCCAAAAATTGCGCGAACGTGGATATTCTAGAAGGTTCTTGAGAGG
>NW_008708451.1:141536-145740 GCF_000327385.1 Lottia gigantea | reverse complement strand
TANTTTACAATTCTTTCCGAAATAGACGCACAGATTCCATATTTCAAGTAAATGAAAAACTCAACTGCAACAGCAAAAATATTATTTATCTCATTTCTTGCACAAAATGTGACGAACAATACGTTGGGGAGACAAAAAATTCGTTAAGGGTCCGTTTCAACCATCATAAGTCTGACATCAACTTAAAAAGAATTCATAAAACCGTTTCAAAACACTTCAATCAACCTGAAAATCATTCCCATTGAACAGATATACGAACAACCTGGCTTTGATACAAAGAAAATTCGACTCATTCGCGAAAATTATTGGATAAACAAATTACAAACCATGCATCCTTTAGGAATGAACATCCAAGTTGATTTCCAAATTATACCTTTTGTTATTCAATACAACAACACAGCTGGTCAAGTTCCCCGAATAATTATCCGTCTTTACAAAGAATTGCAGGAAAAATTTCCAACAGTCTTTACAAATGATTTAGTTATCGCCTATACCCGTAATAAAAATCTAAATGATATCTTAGTCCGTGGTAGATTACCCCCCATCCCCCTTCCATAGGTTTAGTACATTTCCTTTAATTAATAATTCTTATTTATGATAACTTGCAATTGAAGAGTTTCCTCGCAAAAATATCATACATGTATACTATTTTCACTTAATAAATTATATATATTTTTTATATGAAATACGCATTTTCCTTTTCATTTAATATAGGACAATTCCTCAGTTTCACCAGTAAAAATATTTATCATGATTTCCATGGTTATTTATGTTCCTGTTGGAACCAGTATTCCTCTTATATATTTCAGATTCGGAAGATAATGGATTTGCATTTCAAATATTCTATATCATTCTTTTAAACTAACTTCACAAACATTGCTCTATCACTAAAGGTTACGCCTACATGCCTGTGCCTGTGTTTTCGTAACATTGCTTAACCGCAATATTACAACCTAAAATTCCTAAAATAAGTCAATAAAAAGGCATATTTAACTCTCAAATTGACTATATTTGATCTTTTCAGTCTCCTAGATAGCAAGTTTATCCAATTCACCCAAAATTTGCAACTTTTTCACTCTTTTTTCAGCAAAATTCACTCTTTTTCAAAAGGAAACAGTCTTATTTCACTCAAAAAATCTTCTTCAGCACAAGTCAACAGCATACTCATGTCACCAAAAGCTGCCCCATGCGCTAGAACTATGATAAAAATTGGAAAAAAATTAAGAAGTCGAAGAGTCCAAGAACAAACGGTCTTTTCTAAGTGTCTCAAGAACTTTAATTATTGCATGCAGATAGGTGTGTCCGACTTACGCTCAGGGCCCAAAGAGCAGATTCCTGCAACGATTCCAAAAACCTAAATTAGGCCGGTCAATTTGCAGAGTCTAAGAAGAAACGCCCTAAACCAAGTGTTTCAATGGAAACATGTCTGGCCCAGTTGCGTTCAGCGCCCAAGGAAGGGATTCCAAAAATGTTTCTAAGTCGGGGCTTGTTTTGGGCCATTTTTATGTCTCTAACACCTGCCCTGGCTGATAGAACTCTGTCTACTAAACCTGCTCTGTTGCTAGAACCCTAATGATGAAAGATTAATGTCGCTAAAATATGTCACTATGCTAGAACTTCCTTTTTTCTATTCTGGTTTTTAGGGTCATTTTTAGGGTAATTTAATGGTTTGGGAGGTCTTTTTCATAACATTGATCTATTTAATAAAGACCTGGACAATAATCTCGATCTTTATTCTACGGATTAATGATGTTTATAGGGGAAGATTAACCCTAATTATTATTTTATTGTTAATTAGAAAAGTCCTCTCTTCATTTACCAGGGCTTGAGACCTGCATGATATTTCTATCATGGCTGAGTTAAACTTTGTTGTTTTTGGATTCTGAAGAGTTCAATTGCAGTTCTATATCGCTATTGAACCCTCTGGACCCAATATTACAAAATCCTTCAAAATCTTCTTCTGTCAAAGTGGTATTGTTGCTGCAGCTGAAAAAGTCAAGTGTTGTACTACCTACCTACCTTCTTACCATTTATTTCGAAAAGTCTTCTCCTCATGGTAACACTTTGTTTGTTGTTTTTGGATTCTGAAGACTAGGTACCAGAGAACTCAGTAGCAGTTGTATCTCGCTATTGAACCCTCTGGACCCAATCTTACAAAATCCTTCTAAATCTTCTGCTTTCAAAGTGGTATTGTTGCTGTAGCTGAAAAAGTCAAGTGTTGTTCTACCTACCTACCTTCTTACCCTTTATTTCGAAAAGCCTTCTCTTCATGGTAACACTTTGTTTGTTGTATTTGGATTCTGAAGACTGGGTACCAGCGAGTTCAAAAGCAGTTGTATCTCGCTATTGAACCCTCTGGTCCCAATCTTACAAAATCCTTCTAAATCTTCTTCTGTCAAAGTGGTATTGTTGCTGTAGCTGAAAAAAAGTCAAGTGTTGTTCTTGTATCCAAAAAAGTACCTTCTTACCATTTATTTAGAAAAGTCCTCTCCTCACTTTGTTGATTTTAGAGCCAAAAAGTTGGAGGTTCACAAGAATGTAGCTGTTCTATCTGGCTGCATACCTGTGAACATCCAACTTCCGGACTCCAATAATAGCGCAAGTACAGGGCGTACATGGAGCTTGGTCTACTTGGTACAACAGTCTTTTAAGTTTCCCCACTTTGTTGATTTTAGAGCCAAAAAGTTGGAAGCTCACAAGCATGTAGCTGTTCTATCTGGCTGCATGCCTGTGAACTTTCAACTTCCAAACTCCAATATTAGCCCAATTACAGGGTTTACATGGAGCTTGGTCAACTAGGAACAACAGTCTTTAAAGTTGACTCACTGGCTACATCCATGTGATCTTCCAACTTCCAGACTAAACCGCTAAATCCAAACAAATGTAATTTATAAAAGTCTTGCCAAAATGCGACCAGCTACGATGAATACGTGACCACAAGTGAAGTGGAATGACGCAATAGATGATAATTTCATCAAACTTGGTATGTATGTGTATAATCCAATTGAAAATTTGATGGAAATATTGAATTTGCGTAGTGCGCATGCGCATTACTAACTTTCTTATTTCTTTTCCGAATTTCATCAAAATTGGTACGTATGTGTATAATCCAATTGTAAATTTGATGGAAATATTGAATTTGCGTAGTGCGCATGCGCATTACTAACTTTCTTATTTCTTTTCCGAATTTCATCAAACTTGGTATGTATGTGTATAATCCAATTGTAAATTTGATGGAAATATTGAATTTTTGTAGAGCGCATGCGCATTACCATATTTCTTATTTCTTGTCCGAATTTCATCAAACTTGGTATGTATGTGTATAATCCAATTCTACATTTGATGGAAATATTGAATTGTTGTTGTGCGCATGCGCATTACCAACTTTCTTATTTCTTGCCCGAATTTCATCAAAATTGGTATGTATGTGTATAATCCAATTCTAAATTTGATGGAAATATTGAATTTTTGTTGTGCGCATGCGCATCCAACTTTCTTATTTCTTGTCCGAATTTCATCAAAATTGGTACGTATGTGTATAATCCAATTCTACATTTGATGGAAATATTGAATTGTTGTTGTGCGCATGCGCATTACCAACTTTCTTATTTCTTGCCCGAATTTCATCAAAATTGGTATGTATGTGTATAATCCAATTCTAAATTTGATGGAAATATTGAATTTTTGTTGTGCGCATGCGCATTACCAACTTTCTTATTTCTTGTCCGAATTTCATCAAAATTGGTACGTATGTGTATAATCCAATTCTACATTTGATGGAAATATTGAATTTTTGTTGTGCGCATGCGCATTACCAACTTTCTTATTTCTTATCCGAATTTCACCAAACTTGGTATGTATGTGTACAATCCAATTTTAAATTTGATTGAAATATTGAATTTTTGTTGTGCGCATGCGCATTACAAACTTTCTTATTTCTTATCCGAATTTAATCAAACTTGGTATGTATGTGTATAACCCCATTCTAAATTTGATGGAAATATTGAATTTTTGTTGTGCGCATGCGCATTACCAACTTTCTTATTTCTTGTCCGAATTTCATCAAAATGGGTACGTATGTGTACAATCGAATTCTAAATTTGATTGAAATATTGAATTTTTGTTGTGCGCATGCGCATTACCAACTTTCTTATTTCTTGTCCGAATTTCATCAAAATTGGTATGTAAGTGTATAATTCAATTC
>NW_008708451.1:134150-138143 GCF_000327385.1 Lottia gigantea | reverse complement strand
AACCCTAAACCTGTTGCAAAAGGATTAGACATGGACTCCTCGACCCCTATGCCATTAAATGAACTATTCCGATCCTTATATAAGTCGAGGTAGCTCTGTTTCCAGTTCAGTCCTCTGAGTAGTCCCACGCTGTTAAAATACCATTAGATTTTAATTGATTGACAAGTAGGTTTGTTTATAGTTTAGCACTTATTATTCTGCTATGTCATTAACATCGCTTTGCTTTTTTTTTTTTTTTTTTTTTGGCCACTTTTGGTCACGCTCCCCAGCCAAAACTGCACATTGTCTGACACTATTATTCGAAGAACGCACTGCTTTGTTTTGCAAATGACTATTGTTTTTTTTTTTTTTTTCGAATTTTACCATCGCTTGTTTTCTAAGAAGGCAACATGCCACAGACTGTCTGTTGTTGTTTTCTGGTCAAAATAGTGGACAATTATTTGTTAAATGTAAATTGGCACCATTTTGACCAACAGGAAATGAGCCGTGGTCAATGGCTGTTTTTCAATTTTTTCCATTAATCAGCTTTAATACTCGTCTGAATTTGCTCAAACTGTACTGTTTATTACTTCGCGCTAATGACTACAAGATAGCAATTGAAAAAATCGACAATTTTGACTTTTGTCGCTGACTTTTTGAGTTCCAATTTTTGAGTTTTTTAACCTTTTTTCTAACTTCTGCAATTCTATTTCGATCAATCTGAAAACTTACAGAGTAATACACTTTCATTGCGAACATAAACAAATTTTCAAAATTTTGATATCACTTCCGGTTTTGACGCTATTCGCTTCTAAAAATATAAAATTCAACTTCCGGAATTTTGAAGATATTTCAAAAATTCTTTTTGCAATATGTTACAAATAGCCATACAAAAAACTTCAAATAAAAAAATCCGACCCGGATGTAACAGAGTGGTCGCCATATTGATATGTCATACTTCTGTAAAATTCAAAATGGGGCCTCAGAGTATAGAGCGCTTTTCATAATTTTGGTATATCTGGATATCACAATCGATTGCGAAAAGAAATTTGGAAGCCGATTTTTGAATTTCGATTTTGCTTTTCTTTTATTTCCGGTTAAAATTTTTCGGTAATTTACAAAATTTCATACTCATTTGTGCTGTGCAATGTTCCGGTTTTATAGCGGATTGAAAATTACGATTTTTATCTTCAAAGAGCTCTTGACACGTGACCTAATTTACATACACCAAAAATTCTTATTGAATCTTACTAGTGTTCATCTGCCCTTTGTAATGATATATAACACTAGATATTTCAATCAAAATTGCGCTTTTTAATATTGGAAAATTTTGTACTTTCTTCTAAAGTAACTGTGCGTAATTTTCAATAAATCGAAATGGGGCCTCAGGGTGTAATCCAATTTGTGTAAATTTGATATCTATGGTATCTACTACCGATTGCTAAATAATATTTGAGAACCGATTTTTGAATTTTGATTTTGCTTTTTATTTATTTCCGGTTGAAAAATATGAATACTTTAAAGGGTCGTATATCGTGACCTTGACCTTTGGTGATCATGTGACCAGAACAATCTTGATGGCTCTCGACGAGATCTTTCCAATGGTATGTTAACGTTTATTGTACGATGTTTACTTCCGATTTTATCGCCATGTAAAATTGATGAATTTTATCTTGAAAAAGTCGGTTTTCCTCTGGTAAGTTTTTTGTGTGGTCTAAACGATAAAGGTAGTTTGCTCCCTTCAACTGTTGTTGAATGCAATGTGAGTTGAAGCGATCTGTCGAATATGCTTTGCGTTTGGGCGATCTATATCCATTTAATTATGATAGGAAATTATGTTACTGTTACGATACTTTGCGGCACAGTTTTAAGTGTAAAATCAAAACTGTTACGCACTGCATCAGAACCTTGCGAAGCCTGTGGATCTAGTTGCAGGGCGTTCGTAAAACGATCCCTTGACATAGAGAAATATTACCTTGATTTTGGGCACATTGAACGAAACTCTCAAATTCCATTGTTTTCTAACTGTTTATTTTTTTTTTTTTTTTCTTCATCCCGGGAGCTTAGTTCTCGGAAACGGCAACGGGTACGGTAAAACGGATTTCACCATGTTTTCTAACCTGTGGAGTATTGTGGAATGAATGTAAAACGAAAATTTTCTGAGCAACATGAAGCGACGTTCGCAACAAACAGAAAATCGCCTCTAGAGGGCATGTTTATCAATCGATTTTGATCGGGTTTCTTTCATTGTATTTCTTGTAACAAAGGGCAAATGATAGCAGTTAAAAATTTTCGATTTTCGAAAATTCGTTGCATACTTTTTTTTGCCGAAATTAATCGAAAAATACTATTTCGGTTGTTATTTGGCGGATTGACTTGAAACTTACATGGTTTAGACCGCCAGCAAAGTGGAATAAAAGCACACATTCAAAATTTTTTCATAACTTCCGGTTTCGATGTTAGTACTTCTGGTGGCGTCACTTCCGGTGGAATTGATTTATGTCAAAAGTAACATATGCATTATATTACCAACCTTAATACAAACCTTTTAAACTAAAAAAAATCGTACCGGAAGTTACATGTTTGTCGCCATATTGGTTTGCCTCATTTTTGTCCAAATCGATTCCCAGAATTCATTTTTAATCCGATTTGCGTAACGTTTGTGTCAAACGATCAGTTTAATGTTTGTCTACAAATGATAGGAAGCATAATTTTGATTTTCGGTTTTGCCTTTTTTGTACGACCGGATTGTTTTTTTCAAAGTTTGAAGGCGTAAATCTCATGACCTTGACCTTTGATGACCTTCATATTTGCTGTGATGATAATTTGTGACCTTGTCTATCTGATGACCTTTTGACCTTTGGGGTCAGATACCTATTTCCGATGTTACAGGGGTCTAAATATGGACCATTTTGAGCCTTTAAAGTGCCTAATAGAGATATGGCAATAATTCTTTCGATTCTGTAATGTAGAGATTCTCAGCTTTCTATAGATATATAACATGCATACCTTACATGCAAATTCAAAACCCCATTCACTTAACATGGGACTATTATTAGATAAATCGGCTAATTAGATTAACCTGGCTGTCAACCCCAACAAAAATCAAATTTTAAGTTGTTTTAAAGATACATTCCCTTTTATATTTCTTAAAAATTGTTTTTGTCTAGTTATGGTGTAAAATTAAGCTCTCGGGTGGATTGAATCATGTCATATTTTAGTTTAAGCTCACGGCAGCATATTGAAGGTATACCTCCACTTAATTTACCAACTTTCTTATCCGATTTTCATCAAACTTGGTATGTATGTGTATAATTAGATTCTAAATTTGATGGAATTATCGAATTTGCGTTGTGCGCATGCGCATTGCCAACTTTCTTATTTATTATCCGATTTTCATCAAACTTGGTATGTATGTGTATAATCAAATTCTAAATTTGATGGAATTATCGAATTTGCGTAGTGCGCATGCGCATTGCCAACTTTCTTATTTACTATCCGATTTTCATCAAACTTGGTATGTATGTGTATAATCAAATCCTAAATTTGATGGAATTATCGAATTTGAGTAGTGCGCATGCGCATTGCCAACTTTCTTATTTCTTATCCGATTTTCACCAAACTTGTTATGTATGTGTATAAACAAATTCAAAATTTGATGGAATTATCGAATTTGCAAAGTGCGCATGCGCATTGCCAATTTTCTTATTTCTTATCCGATTTTCACCAAACTTGGTATGCATGTGTATAATCAAATTCTAAATTTGATGGAATTATCGAATTTGTGTAGTGCGCATGCGCATTGCAAACTTTCTTATTTATTATCCGATTTTCATCAAACTTGGTATGTATGTGTATAATCAAATTCTAAATTTAATGGAATTATCGAATTTGAGTAGTGCGCATGCGCATTGCCAACACTTCTTATTTCTTTTCCGATTTTCATAAAACTTGGTATGTATGTGAATAATTCAATTCTAAATTTGATAGAAATATTAATTTTTGTTGTGCGCA
>NW_008708451.1:128497-129492 GCF_000327385.1 Lottia gigantea | reverse complement strand
AAGGCTCATATTACTTTTATTTAACCTTTGTTGACCTTTTGACCTGAACAAAGGTTGTTGCCCATTACGAGATATATCCGATAATATTTTCACTTTTGTCATGCTCCGTTAACTTCCGGTTCTACAGCCAATTGAAAATCGCGATTTTTAACTTAAAAAAAGGTCTATCACGTGACCTAATTTACATAAGCGAAAATTTATCTTTTGTCCTTATTACACGCAATCTATTCTTTCAAATGATATATAACACTTGGTATTTTGATTAAAATTGCGCTTTTTAGAATTTGAAAATTTTGTATTGACTTCTATAGTAACTTTGCGTAATTTTAACGGTTTCTATAATCCAGCGACAGTCACCGTTGCCTTAAAAAAACTTTTAATTACAAATATCTCATGATCTAATGATTGTAAACACTTGAAATTTTGAACATTATTTGACATTGTACATATTATTACAGACAACACAAAATTTTTGCAGTGGGCGTGGCAAAAAATTAAAGCACTATTTGGGACAATATCTGATAGAGTTACATTTTGTTTAGGCCTTTTACTTTGAAAAAGGGAATAGGATTTACAATTTATAAAATTTTGATATTTTGACCATTTACATGCATAATCTTGGTCTTTAGAAGGTCAAAGGTTATTGATCTACGATGTCCATTCATACTTTTATCTATGATGTCCGACATATATTTTCGCTTTTACAAATGTCCCAAAACAGCAATTTTCAACACTTTTAAGGCTTATATTCTCTTTTATTTGACCTCTGTTGACCTCTTGGCCGAAACACAAATTATTGTACCTTTCCAAAAATATTTTCATTTTTGTTGTGCGAATTGAACTTTTAATTTTACAGCTATTTGAAAATTCGACTTTTTACTACCGAATGTTAACACCTTTTAGTACCGAATGGTATCAAATTCATGCGTCTTTTCACTACCAAACGGTAAACGGTTTAAACGATTTTTTCTACTATTGAACGTTTACATGCTTTT
>NW_008708451.1:126966-128447 GCF_000327385.1 Lottia gigantea | reverse complement strand
TCTCCCTTGATGTAATTAAAAGCCTGTAAAGGCCAGCCCGATAAATAAAGATTTAGGTGGATACGATTTTGAACTTTAAAATACCCAAGTCCAGCTCAATCCCTCGGTATTCACGGCCAAGACCCAGAGACAGTCTCCCTGGCAAATTGTACAAGCCATGTTCAGACGACTATTCAAGATTGAGAGGGAAATTAGCTCTTTTTAACCGGCCGTTAGAATTCTGTCGATTGGCGAAAGCAGAATATCGATTGGCAGGTGTCAAGTTGGCATCTGTTCAGTAGGAGGCTTAAAATTTAATAAGATCCTGTCTGGGATCTATGCTCGTGCAGTGGTAGTCGCTGGACCACATCCTAGCATTTGAAGCAATATTGTTGAAGAAATTGTTAAAATAAACTTATGATTCCTATTGTTGTTATCATGACAAGGTAATCCCTTGCTTCAATACAATAAATTAATCCCCCCCCCTCCTCCCCTCAAATGTTATTGGTTGCAAACTAAAGATTAACATGTCCACAGCCAATCTCATTGGTTTACATATTAAAGAAGTCTGGCTACATGCATAATACTAAGACACGTGCCTACATGTGATAGATGATATCCAATCACTACTTGATAATCTTCCTGTGATTATCTTAAATAGGTAATCTCCCTTCTTGAGGCATTTTCAAATTATGTTTTAACTGTTTTGGATACTAATGAACATTTTAGACTGATTTTAATATAGTGATTTTATTGGATTCCATATGAACATTGAGGTTTTATCAGGAGACTATACACAATTGTTTTTATTTATATTCGCCAATAATGGATAATATTACCCAATGGATAGTAGTGTAACGGGGGAACTGGGGTTGGATTAATAACTATAATCGTAGTTTTTAAACCTTTAATAAAAACCCTGAAAGAACACATGTACAAAATATTAATATACAATTAAAAGAAACAAGGAACATTGTGCTGGAAACTAAGCTACTTAATTAAATATTATATATAACTGGTCTTTATAATTGTATAAACTAAGCGGAACATTAACTATAGCTATATACAGAAAACGATATAGCAGGAGATATATTTCAAATTACTTTATAAATAATTACTGTATTTAAACACATATATTACAGACTAAATAACCAAAATAATAACCTACCCTAAGAGGGGTTTAAAGGATACTAATTATAATTAGTTACTTCTATTGTAACATCTAATTATATTATTCTGAAAATGATGATTACATTATTAAAACCTTTTCTTACTACATAAGAACTAAAATGATGAATAGATTTAATAAGCCGGACTCTGACATGAGTCAATATAAATGGCTACTAAGGCAAATTATACCCTCCCAAAACACACATACCTGTAAATTGCTGAAAATAGCAAAGTACTAAAAATATAAAGGTATTCCAAAAATCAGCAACAAGGAAACAGATTGATATAGAGATCAATCTAAAGTGTTGTTGATATCTAGAAAACTAGATTAT
>NW_008708451.1:118964-124398 GCF_000327385.1 Lottia gigantea | reverse complement strand
ACTATGATTTGAAAAAAACTAGTTGGTTTTTTTATCTTAGTAAGTGAGTTATACCATATGATGCTGTCTTTATGTACTGTAAAATGTCTGATATAAAATTGTCTTTTAGATTAAGTGATGTTAATGTCTTTGGAATTTAAATTGAGCTGAAATATATTTAAGTCAATGGCAGATGCTATATTCAGTTGATTTTTTATCGATAGTTTCCACAACTGTGGATAGTTTTTGCTTAATAATCTTTTTATCCATGAAATTTTATTTGATTGGCAAAAAGTAAATCTAGGGGCATTAAGGCCACCTAGTGGTATAGGACAGCACATCTGTTCTTTTTTAATTTTATGCGGTTTATTGTCCCAAATAAAGTCAAAGAATGATTGATCTATTTGTTTTAACATTGTAATTGGTGGGTTTGGTAATATGGATATTTGATATAGTATTTTTGGTAGTGCTAATGATTTTAAGATGAGGATTTTTCCATTCAATGTTTTTTATTTTCCTTTCCAAAGAGCTAATATATTCTTAATACTTTCAAGTTGAGTTGCCATATAGAATTAAGCTGGTTATTTAATGGAATTTTGATACCTAGAACAGGTATGCTCTCCTGTCTTATTCTAATGTTGTTTGGTATATCATAATGTATTCCTCTTTTTCTCAGGGCACCGAGTGGGGAAATCTCACATTTGTCATAATTAGCTTTCAATCCACTCGCAATTTTCAACTCTTCTAAAATACATAGGGGTATTGTTAAGTGATTCAATGTTTCAAAATAGTGGTATCGTCTGCAAATTATGATAATTTTTCATTACGATTAGGTGCTTTGGGAGAAGAGATATCAGGACTTTCACGAATAACAGATGCAAATATTTCTGCACATATAGGCCCTATTCTCACAGTGAAAGTTTTCGTTATTAATCAAAAGCCGCTCCGACAAAATTGTATTAGAAGAAATTTTTAGTACGAACAGGGTACATACTGTGGATCTCATAATCAAAAAGTTCCCGTCGAAAAATAATAGTTCTTTCTTGTATTTTACGTTTTAAAAAGGGACTCTTTACTTATAGTAAAATCCGTAGTGCGTAAGGACATTAGTATTTGCGCGCGTCTATTATTCGGTCAAATTATCGGTCACAGCCAATCAAACCTATCGTCTAACATCACGTGCTAAACAGAAGACCTCCCACAATAAATGTAAATAAAAATGGCGCATATATAGACGTATATTGTACAATTAGAAAGTGTTTGGAAGAAGAGAACGGAGCCATTCACGTAATTTAGGTAGTATAAGTGTCGTCGGGATGCTAGTGTCAGTAGTGAACGTGTGAATTTGGAGAGAATTGACGAAATATTGCTGTCAGAAAACTAGCAATAACATATAAGGCAAGTGAAGAGTTTTCAAAGCAAAGTCAAGTCATTCACCAACAATCCACCATCTTTAATTTCACTAAAGAAATTAAGGCATCATGGTTCTGTTTTATCAAAAATTACTGAACAGCTTAGAAAATACACGTACCCTTGCCATTCCTAGTCATAATTATAACTATTAGGGTTTTTAGGACAATCAAGGTTTTAAGGACAAATGTCACTCTGGAGGAAAAAGTATTAGAGATATCGAGTTTTTAAGACGATGAATCGATAGAGAATTGTTTCAGCTACTCTGAGTCCAAATTTCAGCTCTCGGACTCCCATAGTAAGGCGTAGGGAACGCTTTAAAGTTTTTTTTTCTGTCCCGATAACCATGTTTATGTCAGTTGTTTTCAAAGCCAGCCCTAGAAAGCCCGTAGATCGGTTTCCAGGATATTCTGAATGATTTTGGATGCATCGGTAAAACCCTAAAATTCTTGAAAAACCCCTTTTACCCCTCATATTTTTTTTCAAAGTCGATTAGAACCAGGTTCTAATGGTCTGAGGTTTTCGGGACCTACGGGATTCGAGAGGGAATACGCATGCGAATCTGTTTGACACAAATTAACCCCTGTTAGAACCTTTTTAAAGGTTTTTGGGACAACTGCGCATCGAACTTTCAAGTCAAATAACTTTTGAACCGAGTGTTTGCCAAGTTTGATTTGTCGTCAGACGACAGACATTTTAGTTGTCTTTGACCCCACAAAGTTTCGAAACAAACCACACCTTACTAAGGAAGCGGTGCGCCGCTAAAGTCGAGCAAAAACGTCTTGGGACTTTTTCCATTTCGATTCATTTTTCAAAGTAATCAAGTCCGGAAATGGGCTTAGAATGGTTTAGGATGAGTTTTGGCCAAGTTTCAGATCGATCCTATCATTCCTTTTTTTTTTGGTTGACCGTCCCTAAAACCAAGTGTCCAAAAAACCACAAGATTCTATCTGTTATGTTACCAAAGAGTAACTCTAGTTAGGATTTTGGGTTTTTGGGACACAAAGTTCTAACACGATTTCCAATATTTTTTGTGTCCCAAATACCTTTGTTATGTCCACAAAACCAGTTTTGATCAAAAACCAGGAAAACCATATTTTGTGGTTATTTCCTAACTCCTTAGACTCGGTTCAGAATCCTTTCTGGAATCTGCTTTTCTGGCACTGAACGTAACTTTGTGATGCCTAACGACATGGCAAATCAAATCTCCAAGTCCTGTAGAAATGGGTGTTTGTTCTTAAAAAGGGTCTTGGGCTTATTCAAAAAATCGACAAAATCACATAGTTCTAACGACAGGGGAAGTTTTATTGGACACTCATAGTTCTAATAACTGGGGGAGGTTTTTTGAACACTTATCTATTAGAACCTTCATATTATATGGCAAACCATGTCCTGAAAACCTTATTGTCCAAAATACCTTTGTTTCATACATCAAAAATTTACAAGATGAATTTTTAATTATTTTTCAAGTTTTTCCACTGAAGTTTTAACAGCTGACTCGTTTCGATGGTGTCTAACTGCACCTAAAAAATCAGCAGGATTCTATGTCAAACCTAGCAGCCCTAGTGCTTTGAAAGTGTTAGAACTCTCCAAATTTACTCAATAACTTAATCGAGGTCAAATCGCTCAAATTTCCAAATTTCAGAGAAAACTTGTTATTAGATGATGGGGCTCGTTAAAATGCAAGTGAGAGTGCAATTGTCGCATCTCTAAGTTGATGTTTGGGCTGAGAAATAAATCAAAAACAGTTTTTTTTTATTGCAAATGGTGTCCAAAAAACCATGTTTGTCCTAAAAACCTTCCCTGGTTGTTAGAACTATGTCTATTTTCCTAAATGTCTAAGTCCAACTCTTACGAACAAACACCCAATTCTACTTGTCTTGGAAATCTGAATTTTTGTATGCAGTTAGGCATATCAAATTTACGTTCGGGGCCAGAAAAACAGATTCTGGAAATGACTACAAAGTGCTTTCCTAAAGCTAGTTTAGGGAGCTGGGGCAAAAGTTCTAACAAATTCGGGTTTTCCAGACATACGTCCTTCAATGTTACTCAGATCTTGAATTAGGCCTATTTTGAATGAAGGAATGGGGTCTTTTTGCAACATGAATGCCACTTATAGGGAAGATTAACCCTTTATTTTGAAAAGTCCTGTCCTCATTTACCAGGGCTTGAGACCTGCACGATATTGCTATCATGGCTGAGTTAAACTTTGTTTGTTGTTTTTGGATTCTGAAGACTAGGTACCAGCGAGTTCAATTGCAGTTCTATATCGCTATTGAACCCTCTGGTCCCAATCTTCCAAAATCCTTCAAAATCTTCTTCTGTCAAAGTGGTATTGTTGCGATAGCTGAAAAATTCAAGTTTTGTTCTACCTACCTACCTTCCTTCCTTCCTACCTACCTACCTACCTACCTACCTACCTACCTTCCTTCCTACCTACCTACCTTCTTACCATTTATTTCGAAAAGTCTTCTTCTCATGGTAACACTTTGTTTGTTGTTTTTAGATTTTGAAGAATGAGTGCATAAGGATTAACAGCAGTTGTATCTCGCTATTAACCCCTATGGACCCAATCTTCCAAAATTCTTCCTAATCTTCTTCTGTCAAAGTGGTCTTGTTGAAGTAGCTGAAAAATTCAAGTGTTGTTCTTGCATCCAAAAAAGTACAAAGTGGATTAAAAAAAAGTGGATCTATTTCACTTTTTTCAACCCACCTTGTTCTTCCCCAAATGCTTGAAAACTTCCTACTTTCCTACCTATCTACCTACCTACCTTCCTTCCTTCCTTCCTTCCTACCTACCTACCTTCTTACCATTTATTTCGAAAAGTCTTCTTCTCATGGTAACACTTTGTTTGTTGTTTTTAGATTTTGAAGAATGAGTGCATAAGGATTAATAGCAGTTGTATCTCGCTATTAACCCCTACGGACCCAATCTTCCAAAATCCTTCCTAATCTTCTTCTGTAAAAGTGGTCTTGTTGATGTAGCTGAAAAATCCTTCCTAATCTTCCTCTGTAAAAGTGGTCTTGTTGATGTAGCTGAAAAAGTCAAGTGTTGTTCTTGTACAAAGTGGATTGAAAAAAAGTGGATCTATTTCACTTTTTTCAACCCACCTTGTTCTTCCCCAAATGCTTGAAAACTTCCTACTTTCCTACCTACCTACCTTCCTTCCTTCCTTCCTACCTACCTTCTTACCATTTATTTCGAAAAGTCTTCTTCTCATGGTAACACTTTGTTTGTTGTTTTTAGATTTTGAAGAATGAGTGCATAAGGATTAATAGCAGTTGTATCTCGCTATTAACCCCTATGGACCCAATCTTCCAAAATCCTTCCTAATCTTCCTCTGTAAAAGTGGTCTTGTTGATGTAGCTGAAAAAGTCAAGTGTTGTTCTTGTATCCAAAAAAGTACAAAGTGGATTGAAAAAAAGTGGATCTATTTCACTTTTTTCAACCCACCTTGTTCTTCCCCAAATGCTTGAAAACTTCCTACTTTCCTACCTACCTACCTACCTTCCTTCCTTCCTTCCTTCCTATCTACCTTCTTACCATTTATTTCGAAAAGTCTTCTTCTCATGGTAACACTTTGTTTGTTGTTTTTAGATTTTGAAGAATGAGTGCATAAGGATTAATAGCAGTTGTATCTCGCTATTAACCCCTACGGACCCAATCTTCCAAAATCCTTCCTAATCTTCTTCTGTAAAAGTGGTCTTGTTGATGTAGCTGAAAAAGTCAAGTGTTGTTCTTGCATCCAAAAAAGTACAAAGTGGATTGAAAAAAAGTGGATCTATTTCACTTTTTTCAACCCACCTTGTTCTTCCCCAAATGCTTGAAAACTTCCTACTTTCCTACATACCTACCTACCTACCTTCCTTCCTACCTACCTACCTACCTACCTACCTACCTACCTACCTACCTACCTACCTACCTACCTACCTTCCTTCCTTCCTACCTACCTTCTTACCATTTATTTCGAAAAGTCTTCTTCTCATGGTAACACTTTGTTTGTTGTTTTTGGATTCTGAAGACCAGGTACAAGAGAGTTCAGAA
>NW_008708451.1:110188-118914 GCF_000327385.1 Lottia gigantea | reverse complement strand
GGAGCTTGGTCAACTTGGTGCAACAGTCTTTTAAGTTTACTCATTTTGTTGATTTCAGAGCCGTAAAACTAGAAGTGCGCAGACATGGAGCTGTTCTATCTGGCTACATCCATGTGAACTTGCAACTTTCGAACTAAACAGCTAAACCCAAACAAATGTACTTTATAAAAGTCTTGCCAAAATGCGACCAGCTACGATGAATAACTGACAACAAGTGAAGTGGAATGAAGGCAAGCAGTGTCATGACGCAATAAATGATAATTATATGCATGTGACCTACATTCAAGAAATTGACAGTTTCTGTGTCTGTGAATTAAGTTTTGAAGGACATTTGGTCCACATTTATGAAAAAAATTGCACTGAAGACGATGATAATGCCTAAATGACTCCCCAGAGCCCCGCTTGGCCGTGAAAAATCTATCATTTTGTTTTTGCCCTAACTAACTTTACGGGAAGTAACTCATTTGTTTACATTTTTTCGACAATTAAAGGTGCCTAAAACTGAAATTTTTTTATTGCATTTTTGAAATCCCAAGTGTATTCTGTCCTAGAAAAAGTGTCTGAAAACCCCTGAAAAAGCTTTTTCTGGCGCCAAAAAAATAAAAGTCCAAAAAACCCTTCTCCAGCAATAAAATAAACAAGTCTACCTAAAGTCTGTCCCACGGTTAAATCTCCGTTAAAGTTCGATTTCGATTGTACATGCGGAAAGTCAGTTCACTCCTCTATCCGATCAGTAAAGTTCAAAATCCCTAAAGTCACTCAAACTACCCGGTTGCCGCGCTTTTCTACTTGTTGCACACACTTAGTTACTAAAACAAGATGGCCGCCGATTGGTGACATATCGAAATTTGTAGAACTAAAGTGCCCATTGCCATTTCAAATATCCCATCCAAAGACTACTTTTTGCATTTTGAAAATGAAAAGGCCTAACCGCTAAGCCCAAATAAATGTCCAAAAAACCTCATTTCAGTCATGTTTCGCTACATGCCTGCCCTAGAGTTCAATTTAACTACAATTTGAATCAAATTGCGCATGCGGATGGCCAATCGAGTCCTCTATCCGACCAGTAAAGTTCCAAATCCCTAAAGTCACCCAAACTACCCCGTTGCCGCGCTCTTCTACTTGTTGCACAGACTTAGTTACTAAAACAAGATGGCCGCCGATTGGTGGCATATCAAAATTTGAAGAACTAAAGTGCCCATTGGCATTTCATATATCCCATTCAAAGTCTACTTTTTGCATTTGGAAAATCAAAAGGCCTAACCGCTAAGCCCACCTGAATTCAGTGTCCAAAAAAACCTGTCCAGACCATTAGAACTATGTAAATTGTCCCTTAAAACTCCAGGCTCGGGGGGTATATCAAGTTTCTTAGAGGTAAAGAGAAGAAAAAGCATATACCCTACCATTTGAGATTTGTTTGTTTGTTTGAAAGATGGATTGGAGAAGGGAAGCAGGTGATAAGGGGAAGAAAGAGAGGAGGGAGGAGAGAAGGAGACAGAGGAGGGCCGAGAGGGCGAGGAGTATGAATGTTATTGGTAGTGTGGAGGAAGATGTGGAGGGAGAGGAGTGGTTGAGCAAGGAGGAAGCGAGGGAAAGAATGAAGGCGAAGAGGGAGTTAAGGAGGAGGATTCGGGCTTTGATAGAAGATGTGGAGCGAGAGGAGAGGTTGAGGAGGCAGGAGGAGGCGAGGGAAAGAATGGAGGCGAAGAGGGAGGAGAGGAGGAGGAGGATTCAGACTTGGATTGACGACGTTGAGAAAGAGAGAGTGGGAGAAGGTGAAGAAGAAGACCTTCTGTCCTTATTTTTATGGGTCTGAACCTTTTCTGTGTCTTTCTTCAATATATTAAGATGCTACCTTGGGAGACCTTCTGTCCTTATTTTTGCGGGTCTTAACCTTTTCTGTGTCTTTCTTCAATATATTAGGATGCTACCTTGGGAGACCTTCTGTCCTTATTTTTATGGGTCTGAACCTTTTCTGTGTCTTTCTTCAATATATTAGGATGCTACCTTGGGAGACCTTCTGTCCTTATTTTTGTGGGTCTTAACCTTTTCTGTGTCTTTCTTCAATATATTAGGATGCTACCTTGGGAGACCTTCTGTCCTTATTTTTATGGGTCTGAACCTTTTCTGTGTCTTTCTTCAATATATTAGGATGCTACCTTGGGAGACCTTCTGTCCTTATTTTTATGGGTCTGAACCTTTTCTGTGTCTTTCTTCAATATATTAAGATGCTACCTTGGGAGACCTTCTGTCCTTATTTTTATGGGTCTGAACCTTTTCTGTGTCTTTCTTCAATATATTAGGATGCTACCTTGGGAGACCTTCTGTCCTTATTTTTATGGGTCTGAACCTTTTCTGTGTCTTTCTTCAATTTATTAGGATGCTACCTTCGGTACTTATATTTATGGGACTTGGCCTTTTCTGTGTCTTTTTTCTATTGATTAGGAGGCTGCCTAGATGGACTTTCCGTTTTTTTGTTGTTTCAGTTATTCCCCCTTTGACCACACACATCAAAAACATACCATGGACAAGGGTTAATGAGGCTTTTTTAAACTATGCTTAAAATGAAGAAAAAATGCTAACTCAACTTTGTGTGGGTCTTTTTTTTTACCTGTTTCCTTTTTTTCAAGAGTGAAGGACAGGGCTTTTATACTTGTAAGTCTTAACCTTTTTACTGAGTCTTGTGCTTCCAGTTCGACATAACAATTTATCTCCCCTTTGACTACATACATAGAACAAAAAGGATGGACATGAGTCTATGGACCTTTTCTTTGTTGCTTAAAGTTAAGAATCAAGGCTGTAATGAAATGAGGGCAATGGCATCAACTCCAGCCCAATTATTTTAAGTCTTAACATTTCCATCCAACACGTCCCACACGAACCACCAATGAGTAACAAACCTGCTTTTAACAATAACTTATAATAATATATAAATAATTTTATGGACTTTTTGTGCTCATAAATTTTAAATATTAATAAAACAGAACATAATTCTTTCAGAATCTTCTTAGAGAAGGCAAATACAATAAATCAATACTGCAATCACTAAATTTGAAGTGCGTGCCAGTTTGTCTTAGAATGTATCAGAAAGATTTGCATGATGTGAATGTAGTTGTATGAAAAAGTAAGGCACCTTGGATTCAGAGTTACACAGAATAAAACAAAGACACACAAAACTGCCATGGTCTATAGATCAAAGCATGTTATGTCGAACCAGTTTCGCTGTCACACAATCCCTATTTTATCAAAAATCAGGTTTAATATGACATGCTTAGATAAGAGAGATCGGCCATGACTTGTTCATTACAACAAAAGACTAAAGATGTTCTTACTGAGAATATACTGTAAATTCTTGGCACCTTAGTATTAGAATTAACAAACAATTTTAACTCTTAGAGTATAATACATCAGTGGACTTGTGTCAAAACTATAGATCCAATAATTACATAATAGTACGGATTGATTAGATTATCAACACTAGATTATATACTCTTAAAAGAGGTTTTCTAATTTTTTTGTTTGCATCTGGGACACAGACAGCATCAATTTTGACTAATCCATTCCCCGATTCACATACAAAATTTAGAAATCTTAAAATCAAAATTTACAATCCTTTTATATACTCATGTTGGATGTCATGTTGGATAATCTAAATTTGATATTGATTCTAAGGGATAGTACACCTTTAAATACCAATCTGTACAGTGACGTGAAAGTAAAGTTATGATTTCAGGTAACTTAGGTGGATTAAGTATTGAGTTCCCTACTCAAACATTTAGTGACATAAAATAACTACATACAGTAAAACAGAACAAAACAGTATATTGGGTGGCCCAGAAAAAACTATAACACTTTTCATTTCAGAATTATATAATGACTACACCCATTCTTCTGGTGACTATCTAATGGTTTACTAGTGTTTCTCTGGCTGAGAAAGTGCAGAGTGGGAGAAATCTGAAGGATATAATTAAAGATAAATGCAATGAAACACCTATTAATCGAAGCGGAAATGCAATATTTTATCATGAATAAAGTGTTTTTATGTGATTCGTACTGAAAATAGGAGCCACTTTGATCATTTGTTCAATTTAAGAGGTAAAATTACATAAATCATTCTCCGCATTATATTTTTTTAACAAGGAAATTCAAAATTGCTGCCATTTCAAAGTGATTCAACTTATGAAGCTAATGTTTTGTAAAGATGTCTTATATACATATGACTAGTGTGTCAAAATATTAAGGACTTAGCTTTGATACTATTTGAATAATCCTGAAATGAAAAGTGTTATAGTTTTTTCTGGGCCAGTCGATACATCATAATGACATCACACTGGCATTAGATTTTATGGTTTATGTTCGAGATTTTCTTGATAATGTCTGTGTAACTTTTTACATTTAACAAAGAGCTTTGTTTTAACACCTTCAGAACTTCACCCTTGCGCGGTGTCGTTTTCTTGTCAAGGTGTTCTTTGAAGAACTTATAAAGTTCTTTAACTTGTTCTGAAGTCCAGCGAACCCTTTTTAAGTTTGGCTTTCTTTTTTTATCTTTTGGTTCTTCAGAGTCAGAGTCATAGCCATCTGGTAGTTTACTAGTGCTTGGTGTATTGGTGATGGAAGGCCTTTCATCTGTTTTGTCAGTTTCTTTTGAAGATGATAAAACATCTAAAACAAAAAAAACAATACCTTGCAGTTACAGTAGCTGATGATTGAAGGGATTGTAAAGAGGCGTTCTATACTTTATATGTATCAAGGGCACATTTGCATTGATTTGTACCATTTCAATGTTCAACCATACATAGACAGTTGTTACAATTCCACTAAAACATGAAAATGCAAAAACCACAGACTGATTAAAAGTTGGAATGGGATAAATAGATGCTTTGAGTGTCCAAAAATGAATAATATAAAAACATTATTACAATTTGTCAGTTTAATTGATTAATAGTTTATAAGGTATAGGTATCTTATTTGTATCTAAGATGAATCTAAGCTGCAATTTGCATTTTCCTCTTATAGTTAACTAGAGCTTGAATTCATCTGCAATACATTGCATCACTTTCAGTTCATTCATGGTAATCATAATTCATCTGCTCTGACTGAGGATGTATTTACATAAATATAAAGTAATGCTCACCTTCAAATGTAATTTCATCTAATTTTTTGCCAGCAAACTTTGATGTTAGATTCATGTCTTGCACAAGCAAGAGTTTGCTCACTTTTACTCTCTCAATAAACCCAGACATTTGTTGGTAGTGCTCCTTGTGGACACGTTTTGTGTGTCCCAAGTGTTTGCAGAGCCACTCTAATTGATTACTGTTCAAATCAATAACCTGAAACATGAGGCAATATATATTACCAGATTTTTCAACATATTGTTTATCAAATTATTTAATCAGCTGGAAAAGCTCAACCAGTTTTAGATCTGACATGAGTTAATGGTTGATTGTTGAAATTGTCACATTACACAGTTACACAACAGGCAAACTTGGAAATACACATGGAAAACATACCTGAGAGAGTGTAGCAGTGTATTTCCTCATTGAAACACTGGTTATATTTTCAGGATGTTCTAAATTGAGCTCAGAACAGACTGTTTTAAGCGATTCGTAGCTTCTTGTTGCGCCGTTAACTGAAAATAAATCACATTTATTCACTTTTTTTTACAAAAGGTAGACTATACCAAATAATTAAATATGATAATTCACTCTCATAAAAAAAACCTTTTATTTCATAATTTTTGATTTGATAAAATGTCAAAGTTTACAAATTATATCATTCAATAATACTTTCTTTGATTTGTTTATTTTATAAAATTAACAAATGTGAACAAAAAAGAAGACAAAAACATTGTGACATGAAGTAAAATAGAAAAAGTACATTGTAGATAGAAACACATTTTTTAAGTAGGAAATATGCTTACATGTACATGGGACATTTTTGGAACTGACTATCAATATTGTAAGCAAAATCTTTTATCATGTACTTACCAGAGTTAGGGAAAAGATATTTGTTATCATTAAAAACTCCCACTTTTTGTCTTACATCATTATCAGCAATGTATGCTAATGGTTTTTTACAATCATTTGGTATAATTACTGGAACAGGCTTGCACCGCTACAAAAGACAAAAAAATCTTTCATGATGCTGGCATTTACAAAATCAGAACTATGAATTACAATAACACAGTAATAAAAATTAGATATTACGGGTCTTAAAGGGATTGTAAAGAGATTTTCTAAACTTTTTATGTGCATTGGGAACACTAACGGCATCAATTTGCACTATTCCAATTTTCATTCGGATGTCTGTTGTTCTTGCAATTCCACTAAAACTAGTGACGTCATAAAACGCGTTAGTTTAAATGGAATTGCAAGAACCACAGAGGCTGATTGAAAATTGGAATGGTGCAAATTGATGCTGTCAGTGTCTCTTTTAAGGTCCTTTAAAATATCTTACTTTGCCTCGTACTATCATCAAATCCTGGGACTCTAGAAGATGTTTTTTCCAAACTAGTCAATTCGCCAATTAAACTTTTATCCACATCACTCAAGTCTTTTCTTCTAGAAGAGTAGCTTCTTAAGCTAGAATGGAATGATAAATTTGTTGCAAATTTAATTTGAATATATTCTGATATATGTATATATACACACACAACTTGGGGCACCATTGTCAAAAAATATCTATAAAATTATGCACTTGATCTACAAGTAACATCATTCTGAGGCTCAAGTGTGATGTACACAGGGGATGCCAATACCATTAGGTCTAGAATTTAATGCCAAATCATAAAGTTGTTGCATTTCTGTTTTCAGTTGCTGGTTTTAAGAATTAACTGTTTGTACATGTAATAAGACTTTATCATCAGAACAACTATGATTTTTACACAAAAAAATATAAGAATTTCACCTTATTGCATCGATTTCGCCTGATTTTCTTTTGTTATAACACAGAAGTCGGCACTGTAACAAATTTACCACTTTTCTATAGTTTTCTTTCACTGGGTTTAATAAACATGTTGTTAATTGGCTATGAATATGTCTGTTCAACAGTTCGATATCTGATGGAGTGGGTATTTCTTTCGTTTTTGTGAATGTCCTTTTAATTAGGACGGTGTAGGCCAATTTTGTTACTTTATTCTTGAATTCCAGCGACATTAGCTGTAAGAAGTTTTTACACTTTTTCTTCTCCTCATTTGAAGAATTCGCCTTTATTAAAAAGCTCCATTTGAAGTTAACTAGTCTCAAAATATCATATTTTAATTTCAAACAGTTTGAAGGAGATTTTAATTCTTCTTCATCATCAAAAGTAGGTATTGCTGTTTCTAGAGCAGCATTAACAATGCTGTCGAAATATGAAGGTTGCAGAAAATCCCACATAGTCATCGAACACTCTTCTGATGTTTGCTTCTGAAGCTCTATAAGTAATCTTGCAGCAAGTCGCATTCTTTGGGATGAGTAATTTGCTCTCTTTAAAGGATTATCAATATTTTGCCTTAACCAATACTCTCTCAAGGCAATGATTAAAACATCTGATTTGGCCACTTCCGTAATATCATCAACGGTCATTGATGAAAAAACTTCATCTTTGAGGAATTTGGAAGCAGAGGAAATAAATCGGCCACTTGCAACATCTGACTGCAGCAACAAATTTCTTTTTGTTTGTACGCCAAATGAATTTTCTAAACTAATACATCTTGATTGGTGTCGCTTTATGTTACTTTTGGAAATCCATTCTAGGCAATTGGGGCAAGGTCCATAGTCAGTTGCTGTGAACTGTTCTAAAGGTCTTCTCAAGAGTAAAAGTTGTCCCTTCTTTTCTGTTATCACATTCCTATTATGCATGTCATCTCCCATAGCTCTAAGTTTATTCAACTCTTTCCCACTCTTATCTTCAAATGCATCAGAAACTTTCTTGATGTGGCTATGTTTTGCACGCAAATGAGGTCTGATGTGAAGAATAAACTTTTTGCAGAAAAAACAGCAATGCAATGAATTGTACACTCTATTTCCTGTTTTGTGATGTTTTGTGTGTTTATAGTCGGATTTCATAACTTTTACAATATATATTTCAGGATTCTTTGAGTCCCTCATAAAATCATTTTCCTTGGAATAATCTACCAAAACTTCTTCATTATCATCATTTTCACTATCAATATAATCAATGGAAGCTGTCTGTATTTGCTGTGCTGTATCCATTCTTTCAGTGGGCTGTATTTCCTCCATCTGTTTCCACCTGCTTAACATATTTTTAAGATGTAGATTTTCAACATCTTCATCCTCACTTTCTGATGCACTTATTATTTCTTCAATTTCCACGATGTCTTCTAGCTCTTCAAACAGTTCACTGTCCCTGTCCACTCCTTCAGCTACCATGTCCCTGTCCCTGTCCACTCCTGCAGATACCATGTCCCTGTCCCTGTCCACTCCTGCAGATACCATGTCCCTGTCCACTCCTTCAGCTTCCATGTCTCTGTCCACTCCTGCAGCTACCATGTCTCTGTCCACTTCTGCAGATATCATGTCCCTGTCCACTCCTGCAGATACCATGTCCCTGTTCACTCCTTCAGCTTCCATTTCTCTGTCCACTCCTGCAGATACCATGTCTCTGTCCACTCCTGCAGATACCATGTCCCTGTCCACTCCTTCAGCTTCCATTTCTCTGTCCACTCCTTCAGCTACTATGTCTCTGTCTACCACTCCTTCAGCTACCATGTCCCTGTCCACTCC
>NW_008708451.1:107099-109380 GCF_000327385.1 Lottia gigantea | reverse complement strand
TCTCTGTCCACCACTCCTTCAGCTACCATGTCTCTGTCCACTCCTTCAGCTACCATGTCTCTGACCACTCCTTCAGCTTCCATGTCTCTGTCCACCACTCCTTCAGCTACCATGTCTCTGTCCATTCCTGCAGCTACCATGTCCCTGTCCACTCCTTCAGCTACCATGTCTCTGTCCACCACTCCTGCAGCTACCATGTCCCTGTCCACTCCTTTATCTTCTAAGTCTCTGTCCATTCCTTCAACTACCATGTCTCTGTCCACCCCTTCAGCTTCCATGTCTCTGTCCACTCCTGCAGATACCATGTCTCTGTTCACTCCTGCAGATACCATGTCTCTGTCCACTCCTGCAGATACCATGTCTCTGTCCACTCCCGCAGATACCATCATGTCTCTGCCCACTCCTGCAGATACCATGTCTCTGTCCACTCCTGCAGATACCATGTCTCTGCCCACTCCTTCAGCGACCATGTCTCTGTCCACCACTCCTTCAGCTACCATGTCTCTGTCCACTCCTGCAGATACCATGTCTCTGCCCACTCCTGCAGATACCATGTCTCTGTCCACTCCTGCAGATACCATGTCTCTGTCCACTCCTGCAGATACCATGTCTCTGTCCACCACTCCTTCAGCTACCATGTCTCTGCCCACTTCTTCAGCAGCATTATCTCTGTCAGTAGCTTTCTCTCTGTCTACTCCTCCATCTAAAATACTGTTAACCTCCTTATTTATGTCCATTCCATTAGCACTCATGTCTTCTATCTCATGTCTGTCCTCTCTATCAGCTACCATATCTCTGTGGCCTTTGTCGGTTAACTCCTGATCTCTGTTCTCTCCTTCTTTTATTTTGTTTCTGTCTGTTAACTTATTTAAAACATTTTCATACTTGTATAGAGCTACAAAAAGAGAATAGACTAAAAAATAAAAAAAATAGGGGATTGTGAGAAAAAAAGATTTCTCAATACGAATAAGGTACACCGGTTCGATTTTCACCATTCCATTCATATGTCTTTGGTTAGTCCACTTAAGTGTTTGATGAAACCGCCAAAACATGTTTGCATGAAGACCTTCACTACCCCTATTTAAAATTTGAATGGTGTAAATTGATGCTCGAAGTTGATCACTGTGCTGAACTGAAGTTGAGTATGATATATGTCATAGTCAGCACACTAGGAACTTTAGTATTTGTGCTCTATAGAAATTTGGATGTTATGTTACAGGACGTCTAAACCACTATCTAGGATAAAGTCTAGGATAGGTGAACTCACCAAATGCCCATTGCACATCATCTTCAAAACATTTCAAAGTTTCATATTTTTTCTGTTTCTTCAGTTTTTCTGAAATTTAAGATAGTACGGTACAAATAGGAATAGACTGACTCAATTATAAAACAATAAGTTTTATTCTTTGTGGAGGTATCTTGATACTAGCCACTACCTGAGAGATTTAATAAGAAATAACTGAATTTTATTGATTGAATGCAATTGGCAAATATTTAGATATCGGCAAAAATGTAGGCCTAAATAAAATTGATGTTAAAAAAGGTGACAGTAGTATTGAGAGTTCCAAGAATAGGAAACTATCTTATTTTAAATACCTGAATAACTAACTAGAAACTGCAAGTTAAATTGTTTTTTGGATAGAGAATCCTACTGACCCCCAAAACAAGTCAACATTAAAATTAACAAATTAATAAGAACAAGTTAACACTAGAGCCACTCGTGGCACAGAGTGGGACTTTGCAAAGGTAGCAAATTGCAAAAGACCCCGAAAAAATCATCCTTCCACGATAATTAGATCAAGCGCAAGAACAGTCTAAAGTTGAGAAATTTTCATTTTTTAGAAGATTCTAATACCGGAAGTAGACGTCAGACCTTACAAATGAAAGTATCAGCATATATCCAAGGTCAATGACCTTTGATCTTGAAAAGGAGAAGGCCTAAAAAGGTCAAGATCAAGAGATATACGCCATTAAAATTTCAAATTGCTAACGACTATCAAACCAGAAGTTGACTTAGGACAGCAAATATAAAAGTATAAATAGATAGCCAATGCCAATGACGTTTGATCCTACAAAGGTCAAGGTCAACAAAGGTCAAGGTCAAAAATTGAAAATTTTGAATTTCCAAAACCTGTTCCTTTTTTTGAACTATGAAGCGGAAAAAACCAAAATTCTAAGACAAAGTGGCTCANAATATGAGGTAATTGTGTAAAAAGTTCCATTTTGAACAAATGTATACTTTGCGAGTTATGCCCCTGGCCAAAAATGTCAATAATGAGTA
>NW_008708451.1:103163-105121 GCF_000327385.1 Lottia gigantea | reverse complement strand
TTTTAGAAAATTTAAATCTGTTTCCAAAATGTCAATAGAGTATTGATATAGTCGCCTCTAGGTTGTCTACTTACTCTGAATTATCACTTTTAATATAAACAGTAGATTGATTATCGCCATGATGAACAACTTTTCCAGGCCACAAAACTGGAATTTGTTTTAGCTTCACCCAAGCAAACATTTAAACTTTTAGTTTTATAATGATTCTGGATACCTGTACTAAATATATAAAAACAGTAATTATATGGTTGGGTGACTATAAACAATGAGATCAATTTCATTTATAACAACATTAGATTAATTTTCTTCAGGAGGGCTTGATTCAGCATAGAAACAAAGAGGTTATGGGGATTAATAATTGTTATTATAAAAAGTAGCAAAGTGCTGACAAAATGATGGAATGACAATTCATCAGCCTTGTGGCCATGTGCTTTTGTAAGCCATTCACAATTAAATGATGTTTGAAGATTGGACCAATTAAAAAAAATCAGAGCCCCAAAAATGACAATAAATAAGTCTCTGTTGAACTCTAGTCTCTAGTCAGGCATAAAAAGGCGCGAAAGGATTGAATAGCTCGTACACTAAACTCAATTAGTAGGGTACAGTAATATATGGTAATATATTTGCATGAAAGTGGCCGTGATAGTGAAACTTTCTCTTCCAAAACTAACCGTTATGTAGTTAAGACAAGTCTGGTGTCCAATGTAAAAAAAGTCTAGTCCATCTCTTAAAGAGAGTGCGCAATATGTACGCTACTATTGTTATTCCAATGAGAATAAGTAATAGAACTATAATAATGACGATTTGAGTTGTCAACACTGTTAAACCAATATCTTCCGTATTCATCGTGTTAAAAAAATGGCTTCTAAAAAATAGCCATGCTTTAGAAAAGTCTCATTACGAAACGTAAAAGACTCAAAAACACCGCTTACATCTAGAAAAAATGGCTACTTACATACAATACGCATGCGCTTTCTTCTTTTGCAAACTAAATTTTCATTGGATCAATAGTATGTATTCAAGCTTACCATTGGTTAAAACAATAGTCCCAGTTATTCTGTCTATAACGTTTTGAGAGTCAAAATCCGTAAGCCAAATTTAGTCACTATATACGGAGTAATTACACGGACAATAAACGGACACTCATTTTTCTGGGACTTCTGCATGTGGGCGTTTAAGACTCAGAGGAAACGATCTGGCATATTTTAGGACAATTTTCTTGTGCGACTTGCCCCACAGGAAAATAAGTCTCAGATGACCTCGCCAAGCTCAAAAAAAGGCACGGATGGTATTGCTCGTGTGAACGGTCAGCCAGATGGTAGAGCTACCTGCCTGTCAAATTTCAATTCTTCGGACTTGGTCAAAATGTAGAGAAAATCACGTAGTTCTAACGACTGGGGAAGGTTTATTGGACACTTATTTATTATAGTTCTAATAACTGGGGGAGGTTTTTTGAACACTTATTTATTATAACCTTCATATAATATGGCAAACAATGTCCTGAAAACCTTTTTGTCCAAAATACCTTTGTTTCATAAAAAAAAAACTTGACAAGTTGTGTAAACTGACGTTTTTGGCAAAGATAGGGTATTTGCCATTTAAAAAATCACTAAAATATTGTCGGACAATGTCCTCTTCTTCCATGCTCATCCGATTCCTGCCACTAACCTTATGTCCATCAAAAACAGGTGAGGCCTTCTGTGTAACAGCACGTCTTAGTGTTGGATTCAAGGATTGAGAGGAAGGAGCAGAGGAGGAGCAAGGAGGAGGAGAAGGTGGTTGAGTGGCTGCCGAGGAGGGTGAGGGCGCTGTCAGTGGTGAAAAAAAATGCGAATTGCTGTGTCGGTGAGGGGGAACTCTGAAATATTTCAGGTGTGGCATCACTAGTAAAAAAAGGAGCCTCTCCCTCTTCGGAATCCGAGGACAATATCAACTTCCTTTTCTTGATTCGCTGAACA
>NW_008708451.1:96551-99194 GCF_000327385.1 Lottia gigantea | reverse complement strand
GCNCACTGCAAAAATTTTGTGTTGTCTGTAATAATATGTACAATGTCAAATAATGTTCAAAATTTCAAGTGTTTACAATCATTAGATCATGAGATATTTGTAATTAAAAGTTTTTTTAAGGCAACGGTGACTGTCGCTGGATTATAGAAACCGTTAAAATTACGCAAAGTTACTATAGAAGTCAATACAAAATTTTCAAATTCTAAAAAGCGCAATTTTAATCAAAATACCAAGTGTTATATATCATTTGAAAGAATAGATTGCGTGTAATAAGGACAAAAGATAAATTTTCGCTTATGTAAATTAGGTCACGTGATAGACCTTTTTTTAAGTTAAAAATCGCGATTTTCAATTGGCTGTAGAACCGGAAGTTAACGGAGCATGACAAAAGTGAAAATATTATCGGATATATCTCGTAATGGGCAACAACCTTTGTTCAGGTCAAAAGGTCAACAAAGGTTAAATAAAAGTAATATGAGCCTTTGAAGTTTCGAAAATTGCTGTTTTCGGACGTCTGTAAAACCGGAAGAATATGTTGCACATCAAAAATCAAAGTAAGAATGGTCATCTTAGACCAATGACCTTTGACCATGCAAAGCTCAAGGTCATTTACTTTAAAGTTCAAAAATAAAAATTTTTAAAATTGTTAAACCTATTCCCTTTTTTAAAGTAAAGAACGCAAACAACTGTAATCTTATCACAAATTGTTCTAAGCAGTGATCTATTTTCATGCAAAATTTCTAGGATGACAATTGCAAATATTTCAGGTAAAGGTAAATGCCCACCGGATGTGCCACGCCCACTTCAAAAATTTCAATTTGTCTGTGATGATGTCTACATTGTTAAATAATGTTCAAAATTTCAAGTCTTTACAATCATTAGATCACGAGATATTCGTAGTTAAACTTTTTTTAGGGCAACGGTGACTGTCGGTAAATTATAGACACCGTGATTTTACGCACAGTTACTATAGAAGTCGGTACAAAATTTTCAATTTTTAAAACGCGCAATTTTGATCAAAATATCAAGTGTGATATATCGCCAAAAAGGAGAGATCATGCACTCTAAGAATATATAAGAAATTTTGTTATATGTTAATTAGGTCACGTGACAGAGCTCTTCAAAATTAAAAATCGCGATTTTCAAATTGCTGTAGAACCGGAAGTTAACAATGCACAACAAAAGTGAAGATATTATCTCGTAAGGGGCAACAACTTTTGTTCAGGTCAAAAGGTCAACAAATGTCAAATAAAAGTAATATGAGCCTTTGAAGTTTCGAAAATTGCTGTTTTGGACGTCTGCAAAACCGGAAGTATATATCGGACATCAAAGATCAAAGTAAAAATGGTCATCCTTAGTCAATGACCTTTGACCATGCAAAGGTCAAGGTCATTCATGCTAAAGTTCAAAAATGAAAATTTATAAAATTGTTAAACCTGTTCCCTTTTTTAAAGTAAAGAATGCAAACAACTGTAATCTTATCACAAATTGTCCTAAGCAGTGATCTATTTTGATGCAAAATTTCTAGGGTGACAATTGAAAACTTTACGAGTTATAACAATTGCAAATATTTCAGGTAAAGGTAAATGCACACCGGATGTGCCATGCCCACTTCAAAAATTTTAATTTGTCTGTGATGATGTCTACACTGTTAAATAATGTTCAAAATTTCAAGTCTTTACAATCATTAGATCATGAGATATTCGTAGTTAAACTTTTTTTTAGGGCAACGGTGACTGTCGGTAAATTATAGACACCGTGATTTTACGCACAGTTACTATAGAAGTCGGTACAAAATTTTCAATTTTTAAAACGCGCAATTTTGATCAAAATATCAAGTGTGATATACCACCAAAAAGGAAATTTCATGCACTCAAAGAATATATAAGAATTTATGTCGTATGTTAATTAGGTCACGTGACAGAGCTCTTCAAAGTTAAAAATCGCGATTTTCCAATGGCTGTGGAACCGGAAGTTAACGATGACCAACAAAAGTGTAGATATAATCGGATAGATCTCGTAAGAGGCAACAACTTTTGTTCAGGTCACAAGGTCACCAAAGGTCAAAGTCACTAGATATGAGCCTTAATAGTTTTGACAATTACTGAAAACATAAAACCGGAAATAAAAAAAATACAAAGCCAAAATTCAAAAATCGGCTTCCCATGTTTTGTTAGCAATCGATTGTAGTTTACATAAACATCAAATTTACGCACATCCAATTTTACCATGAGGCCCCATTTTGAGTTTTATAAAAATGAGTCATATCAAGATGGCGTCTTACACAATACTTCCGGGTCAAATTTTTTGATTCCAAAATCTTTGCGGGGACAATTATAACTAATTGCAAAAAGAATTTTTCAAATATCTACAAAATTCCGGAAGTTGAAATTTGAAGTTTGGAGGCGAATGACGTCAAAACCGGAAGTGATATCTAAATTTTGAAAGCATATTTTTGTTCACAATCAAAATGTTTATCTACATGAAAATTTTCAGATCGATCGCAATAAAATTGTGGAAGTTTAAAAAATGCTTTAAATAAAATCTCTAAAAGTCAGCGACAAAAGTCAAAATTTGAAATTTCTTAAATTGCTATCTTTTAGACATTAGTTCAAAGTAATGAACAAAACAAAAATGATGTTC
>NW_008708451.1:95215-96501 GCF_000327385.1 Lottia gigantea | reverse complement strand
AGGTGGTAAATTAAGTGGGGGTATCCCTTTAATGTGCTTCTGTAAGCTCAACTTACCTTATAACAGCGTTCAATATACCCTAGAGCTTATTTATATACACCATAACTGCACATAATACATATTAAGCAAATATATAAGGGAAGGTTTCTTTAAAATGAACATAGACTTTTTGATTTTAATTAGTTCTAACAAGTGTCGACAGGTTGTTTACAGGGATTGTACAATAATAGCCCCATGTTAAGTGAATGGGGTTTTGAATTTGCATGTAAGGTATTCATGTTATATATCACTGGAAAGCTCTCGATGCGTAGATTACGTTTCTGTAAAAATTATGGTTATAACATTAATAGAATGGATGCTAGAGCACTTTAAAAGAAAATTTCGCTATTTTCAAACGCCCATAACTTCGGAAGTTATAGTCGGAAACAAAAAATGAAAATACCATCGAATAGGTACTGTCGAGGACATTAAGCCATATAAAACTCAAGGTCATAAGACTTCAAGGTCACGAGATAAAAAGCCTTAAATATTGAACAAATTTGAAAATTTTCATTAAAGAATGAAAAGAAAGCAAAATCATTGACGCTTCCGGTCAAATTTTTTTCGCTCATTTTAATTTGAATAACATTCCTAATGATATGCATATGTGATTTTAGGCGTAGCTGTGACAAGTAAAAAGTTGCAAAACTGACTTTGAAGGCAATTTTTGCAAAAACTGGATATGATGCAAAACTTCTGAAAACTTGTACCGTTTTACATTTAAAATTTAATGACCGCGGAGTATAGATAGGACATAGTTAAAAAATATCCATACCATGTACAGTTTCGTCTGTGAGCTCTGTCAAGAATTCGAAAAAAAAAACTGTTCTAATAACAGTACTGATTCAGGGCGGGTTACGACATTAAGGTACATACGAAGATGGTCTATTGCAATTACATTGATGTAAATACTTTTCTGCATCTCTAAATGCAAATATCCAAAAGTGCCTGGAGTTTAAAGTATATTTACTAGGAATAAAAGAATATTTGTCAATTAATAAAGATTAAGTTTGGTGAAATTCGGATAAAAAATAAGAAAGTCGGTAATGCGCATGCGCACAACAAAAATTAAAAATTTCCATCAAATTTAGAATTGGATTATACACATACATACCAAGTTTGGTGAAATTCGAATAAGAAATAAGAAAGTTGGTAATGCGCATGCGCACAACAAAAATTTAATATTTCTATCAAATTTAGAATTGAATTATTCACATACATACCAAGTTTTATGAAAATCGAAAAAA
>NW_008708451.1:94327-95165 GCF_000327385.1 Lottia gigantea | reverse complement strand
AAAGGAAATTTCATGCACTCAAAGAATATATAAGAATTTATGTCGTATGTTAATTAGGTCACGTGACAGAGCTCTTCAAAGTTAAAAATCGCGATTTTCCAATGGCTGTGGAACCGGAAGTTAACGATGACCAACAAAAGTGTAGATATAATCGGATAGATCTCGTAAGAGGCAACAACTTTTGTTCAGGTCACAAGGTCACCAAAGGTCAAAGTCACTAGATATGAGCCTTAATAGTTTTGACAATTACTGAAAACATAAAACCGGAAATAAAAAAAATACAAAGCCAAAATTCAAAAATCGGCTTCCCATGTTTTGTTAGCAATCGATTGTAGTTTACATAAACATCAAATTTACGCACATCCAATTTTACCATGAGGCCCCATTTTGAGTTTTATAAAAATGAGTCATATCAAGATGGCGTCTTACACAATACTTCCGGGTCAAAATTTTTGATTCCAAAATCTTTGCGGGGACAATTATAACTAATTGCAAAAAGAATTTTTCAAATATCTACAAAATTCCGGAAGTTGAAATTTGAAGTTTGGAGGCGAATGACGTCAAAACCGGAAGTGATATCTAAATTTTGAAAGCATATTTTTGTTCACAATCAAAATGTTTATCTACATGAAAATTTTCAGATCGATCGCAATAAAATTGTGGAAGTTTAAAAAATGCTTTAAATAAAATCTCTAAAAGTCAGCGACAAAAGTCAAAATTTGAAATTTCTTAAATTGCTATCTTTTAGACATTAGTTCAAAGTAATGAACAAAACAAAAATGATGTTCAAAATAGATTCAGAATAATGGCAGGTATGGAAAGACGTAAGAACGGTAAA
>NW_008708451.1:91862-94277 GCF_000327385.1 Lottia gigantea | reverse complement strand
CATTCTTGCAAATTCTCCTCTGTAATCAATTTACTTTCTCTCAAAAAGCGAATAAAAAGCCTGGCAGAACATAAATAAGATTTTAATGTGGTTTGTTTGAGGATCCCGTCTGCCTTTGCCTTCGTCAACCACGGTATGAACAGATATGTGGGTTTGACCCAGTCCTGGAGTGGGAAATTCTTGTCTGCTCCAGTCACCCATATGTTCTCTATCTGATGGCCGTGCTGAGTAGCATTCTTTACAGTGAGGTCTTTTTTGTCAATCCTACGTAAATCATCAATAAATGAATGAACCAAATCCTTGGCCCTGCCTGTCACGGCCCTTGTCCTTTTACCATGAAGTACAGGTCTATCACCCTAACCTCAATACCCCCCTCAGCCTCAGCCTCAGCCTCAGAACCTGAACTGGTTTCCTCATCCTCAGCCCTAGGTGTAGCCCCTAACCGACATGACCTGGTTAATTTGTGATAGGCCTTGTCTGTCGTAGACATACCGTGGGTGCGTATAAGGTGGTGGCCCATTTCGGTTATCAAGCGTTTACAAAGCGAACAGTCTTTTTTTGTGAGTTTAGATTTGGCCTCGGATGTGCATAGAATTCCCGCTTCATCGGAACACATTCTATGGACTCCCTCCAAATGTCTTTTCAACTTGCACACAGGGGTTTCTCGGTTTGATAGTGTTTATATACCCAACACAAAGAGCTACTGTAAGTAAACAAAAGGCCCTAACAACATAAACAGCTTGGAAAACATTAAGACAACTAGAGCCACACGTGGCACAGAGTGGGACTTTGCAAATGTAGCAAAATGCAAAAGACTCTGAAAAAATCAACCTTCTACGATAATTACATCACGCGCAAGAGCAGTCTAAAGTTGAGAAGAATTCTTTGGAAGATTGTTATAACGGAAGTAGACAGACCTAACAAATGAAAGTATCAGAAGATAGCCAAGGTCAATGACATTTGACATTGAAAGGGAGACGGTCAACAAAGGTCAAGGTTACGAGATACAAGTCATCAAATTTTTTAGATATATACGGCTATAAAACCGGAAGTTGAGATAAGACAGCAAATATAAAAGTATAAATAGATAGCCAATGTGAATGATCTTTGATCCTACAAAAATCAGGGTCAAAAAAGGTCAAGGTTAAAAATTGAAAATTTAGAATTTTCAAAACCTGTTCCTTTTTTTGAACTATAAAGCTGAAACGATCGAACTTCTAAGACAACGTGGCTCAACGAATGAAGTAATTGTATGCAAAGTTCCATTTTGAACAAATGTATACTTTGCGAGTTATGTCCCTTGACAAAATTGTCAATAACGAGTAATTTAACCCGGATGTGCTATGCCCACCTCAATTTCTTTTGCATAGGTTAATTGATATTCTGAATGTTATGTTGTGTTCCAAATTTAAAGCTTCTACATCATACAGGTCAAAAGATATAGGTCAACAAGAGTCAATAAAGGTCAAAATAGAAAATTGAAAATATGGAAATTTCAAAACCCGTTCCTTTTTTGGAAATATAAAGCTGAAACAATTGACCTATTAACACAAATTGGCCAAAATAATGAAGTAATTGTGTGCAAAGTTCCTTTTTGAACAAATGTATCCTATGCGAGTTATGCCCCTTTCCCAAAATGTAAACAATTAGTAATTCACCTCAACTTTTTTGCCATAGGTTAATTCATATTCAAATTGTCTTGTTGTATTCCAAGTTTCAATGTTCTACATAAAATAGGTCATAAGATATATACACACCAAGCTCAAAGAAACATTAATATTGTATAAAAAACTCAAATTTGAAAAATTCACGAATTTCAATTTTGCTTTAAAAAACGATTGTTATAAATCACTTGAAAGAGCATGAAAAGCACATTAAGAATCCGAAAAAATTAACCCTCTAGGTTAATTAGGTCACGTGCTAGAGCAGTCCAAAGTTGCGAATTTGGCTGTTTTCGGACAGCTATAAAACCGGAAGTACATGTCGGAGGTCAAATGTCAAAGTATTAACTGATAGCTAAGGTCAATGACCTTTGACCTTATGAAGGTCAAAGTCATCAAAGTTCAAGATCACGAGTTATGACCCTTCAAACTTTGAAAAAATTCAACCGGATGTTGCAAAAAAGCAAAATTGAGAATCGAAAAACGGCTTCCTAATGTCATGTTTTTTTTTATCTTCTTTCATTTGACACCAAAATCATTTAAATCGGATGAGCCATTATGTCTGAATAAAAATCGAATCATTTCAGAAAAATCAAAATGGCGGCCAAAGTTTCACGACTGTTCCGGATTTTTTTTTCTTCGTTTTTTTGTCATAACTTTGTCTACCTATCAGCATAAAAATTTTTGTCCTATACAAATTACACCGGAAGATATTCAACCGGAAGTGAACATCGTTTTCCTGTTTAAACCGGAA
>NW_008708451.1:89599-90874 GCF_000327385.1 Lottia gigantea | reverse complement strand
TCTCATGGTAACACTTTGTTTGTTGTTTTTGGATTCTGAAGACCAGGTACAAGAGAGTTCAGAAGCAGTTGTATCTCGCTACTGAACCCTCTGGTCCCAACCTTCCCAAATCCTTCCAAATCTTCTTCTGTCAAAGTGGTATTGTTGATGTAGCTGAAAAAAGTCAAGTGTTGTTCTACCTACCTACCTTCTTACCATTTATTTCGAAACGTTTACTCACTTTGTTGATTCTACAGCCAAAAAGTTGGATGTTCACAGGAATGAAGCTGTTTTATCTGGCTACATACCTGTGAACTTCCAACTTCCGGACTCCAATATTAGCCCAAATTACAGGGCTTACATGGAGCTTGGTCAACTTGGTACAACAGTCTTTTAAGTTTCCTCACTTTGTTGATTTTAGAGTAAAAAAGTTGGAGTTCACAGGCAAGTAGCTGTTCTATCTGTCTACATACCCGAGAACTTCCAACTTCCGGACTCCAATAGTAGCCCAATTACATGGCTTACATGGAGCTTGGTCAACTTGGTACAACAGTCTTTTAAGTTTACTCACTTTGTTGATTTTGGAGCCAAAAAAACTAGAAGTACACAAGCATGTAGCGGTTCTATCTGGCTGCATGCCTGTGAACTTCCAGCTTCCGGACTCCAATATTAGCCCAGTTACACGGCTTACATGGAGCTTGGTCAACTTGGTACAACAGTCTTTTAAGTTTACTCATTTTGTTGATTTCAGAGCCGTAAAACTAGAAGTGCACAGACATGGAGCTGTTCTATCTGGCTGCATGCCTGTGAACTTCCAGCTTCCGGACTCCAATATTAGCCCAGTTACAGGGCTTACATGGAGCTTGGTCAACTTGGTGCAACAGTCTTTTAAGTTTACTCATTTTGTTGATTTCAGAGCCGTAAAACTAGAAGTGCACATACATGGAGCTGTTGTATCTGGCTACATCCATGTGAACTTCCAACTTTCGAACTAAACCGCTAAACCCAAACAAATGTACTTTATAAAAGTCTTGCCAAAATGCGACCAGCTACGATGAATAACTGACAACAAGTGAAGTGGAATGAAGGCAAGCAGTGTCATGACGCAATAAATGATAATGATATGCATGTGACCTACATTCAAGAAATTGACAGTTTCTGTGTCTGTGAATTAAGTTTTGAAGGACATTTGGTCCACATTTATGAAATAAATGCACTGAGACGATGATATGCCTAAATACTCCCCAGAGCCCCGCTTGGCCGTGAAAAATCTATCATTCTTTTTTTGCCCTAACT
>NW_008708451.1:66635-73973 GCF_000327385.1 Lottia gigantea | reverse complement strand
CCCGACGACACTTATACTACCTAAATTACGTGAATAGCTCCGTTCTCTTCTTCCAAACACTTTCTAATTGTACAATATACGTCTATATATGTGCCATTTTTATTTACATTTACTGTGGGAGGTCTTCTGTTTAGCACGTGATGTTAGACGATAGGTTTGATTGGCTGTGACCGATAATTTGACCGAATAATAGACGCGCGCAAATACTAATGTCCTTACGCACTACTGATTTTACTATAAGTAAAGAGTCCCTTTTTAAAACGTAAAATACAAGAAAGAACTATTATTTTTCGACGGAAACTTTTTGATTATGAGATCCACAGTATGTACCCTGTTCGTACTAAAAATTTCTTCTAATACAATTTTGTCGGAGCGGCTTTTGATTTATAACGAAAACTTTCACTGTGAGAATAGGGCTTATATGTGCAGAAATATTTGCATCTGTTATTCGTGAAAGTCCTGATATCTCTGCTCCCAAAACACCTAATCGTAATCAAAAATTATCACAATTTGCAGACGATACCACTATTTTGAAACATTGAATCACTTAACAATACCCCTATGTATTTTAGAAGAGTTGAAAATTGCAAGTGGATTGAAAGCTAATTATGACAAATGTGAGATGTCCCCACTCGGTGCCCTGAGAAAAAGAGGAATACATTATGATATACCAAACAACATTAGAATAACACAGGAGAGCATACCTGTTCTAGGTATCAAAATTCCATTAAATAACCAGCTTAATTCTATATGGCAACTCAACTTGAAAGTATTAAGAATATATTAGCTCTTTGGAAAGGAAAATAAAAAACATTGAATGGAAAAATCCTCATCTTAAAATCATTAGCACTACCAAAAATACTATATCAAATATCCATATTACCAAACCCACCAATTACAATGTTAAAACAAATAGATCAATCATTCTTTGACTTTATTTGGGACAATAAACCGCATNAAATTTAAAAAGAACAGATATACCACTAGGTGGCCTTAATGCCCCTAGATTTTCTTTTTGCCAATCAAATAAAATTTCATGGATAAAAAGATTATTAAGCAAAAACTATCCACAGTTGTGGAAACTATCGATAAAAAATCAACTGAATATAGCATCTGCCATTGACTTAAATATATTTCAGCTCAATTTAAATTCCAAAGACATTAACATCACTTAATCTAAAAGACAATTTTATATCAGACATTTTACAGTACATAAAGACAGCATCATATGGTATAACTCACTTATTAAGATAAAAAAACCAACTAGTTTTTTTCAAATCATGGTTTGAAAATGATATAACCTTCGTCTCAAATTTAGGCTGTTTTTTAAACTTCAATGATTTTTCAAATAAGTACAACATTAAAACCAATTTTATTACATACTATGGACTAATAAACAGTATCAAGAAATATTTTCTAAATGCAACGATTCAATGTGATAATGTTAACAAGCTGCTAACATCTGATAATATATGTAAATATTCATACAACTTATTACATGAACATAAAAATATAGATCTGTCTATGAGTAAATGGCCTCAAAACATGTCGAGTAAACATCTCAAGCCTTTGACGTATATTAGAAAACTGACTATTGATCCGAAACTACGCAATTTTCAATATAAACTGCTTGACAAGTTAATTCCAACAAGAAAGTATCTCTTCAAATAGGTTACTCTGATTACCCTATATGTACTCGAAGCCAGGACACTGAAGGTACTATTATCACTATCTCTATCAATAGAACCATTTTGGACTGAATTAATATGAAAATTAAAAGGAATATCAAATAATATTAGGATAAACTTTGATAATATCATTTTTAACAACATTAAAATTGTTTTAAGCATGAATTTATTGAATTTTTAATATTAGCTGCGAAATATTTTATCCATACTATGAATATTGAAAACCGACTGTGTAACCTCTCACACTTCATCTCTTACTTACAATATAGAGAAACTATGGAAAGACTAATCGCTTTTGATAATATCACAAAACACAATGAGAAATAGTTAACCTTGCAGTATCTTACCTAACCTTTCACCCTATACCACTCACAGTCGTCACTACCTGTGGCTCATTTCTGAACGACTCACCTATTGGGCACTTCAATGGGCTGGGATGTGGAAGACCTAAATAATCTAGAGCTGGACAGTGGTGTACCTCAGCCCAGCCGGTAGTTGTTGGACCGTGGCGAGTTGAATGAGCTGGGATGGGGATGACCCTGGATTTGGTCTAAATAATCTAGAGCTGGACAGTGGTGTACCTCAGACCAGCTGGTAGTCGCTGGACCGTGGCAATTTGAATGAGCTGGGATGGGGATGACACTTGATTTGGTCTAAATATTCTTTCTTGTATCACATCTTCACAATGTCTATCTATGACAAACTTCGTCTTATACCTTGACTGCAGCAGCAGAGGCACTAATTAGCGGAAAGACTGTAAACTATTGCTGGCACAGGAGGGGTTTGGCCCGGTTTCATCACCATCAGTTTAAAAAATGGCTGGTGCTTTTGCTGAAAATGGTGGCAGTGTACGATAACTTCGGCATCTACATGTACAAACCATATCAGAACGATATCAAATGAGTTTGTTAAAGGGACAGTCCGCTTTTTTGTAGGTCAAATTTGTGAAAACTATAAACCGAAATCTTCAGTTATGTAGGTAAAATTGTTAAAATCAGCAAGGGCAATAACTCAGGTTATTCTTAAGGTTTCAACTAATAATATCGAGCCATCAGGAACACTTATAGCATCAATTTACACCATTCCAATTTTCAATTAGACGTCTGTGATTCCTGCAATTCCATTAAAAATCAACGTTTTATGACGTCACTAATTTCAAAGTCCTTATGTGATAAAGCATATTTTACGATTAGTGACGTCATCAAAAACTTATTTTTAGTAAAATTGCAGGAACCACAGATGTCTGAGTGAAAATTGAAATGTGGTAAAATTGATGCTATCAGTATCCCTGTCTTTCTTTAATTTTATATTAATCACCCTGGCATATAAGGGCATTACTTTGATATTTAGGTGAATCACTCTAGCATTAAAAAAAAGGAAGATCACTTTGATGTTTAGCGGCATTTCTTTAGCATTTAGGGGCATTGCTCTGATGTAAAGGGGCATCACTTTGGCATATAAAAGGGGTATCACTCTGATGTATAGGAGCATCACCCATGTATAGGGAGCATCACCCATGTATAGGGGGCATCACTCGTGTAAATGGGGGCATCAACCTATTGTATAGAGGTCATCACTCTGGTGTTGAGAGGTCTTCACTCTGGCATATAAGGACATCACTCTAGTATTTAGGGGGCATCGCTCTGATGTTCAGGAGGCATCACTGTGATGTATAGGGGCATTCCTCTAGCATTTGGGGGCATCACTCTGGTGTTCAGGAGGAATCACTCCGATGTACAGGAGAATCACTTTAGCATTTGATTGCATCACTCTGAGATTTTGGGGCATCACTCTGATGGCATCACACTGATATTTAGAGGGCATCACTCTGATGGCATCATTCTGATGGCATCACTCTGATATTTAGAGGTCATCACTCTGATATGTTGGGGATGGCATCACTCTGATGGCATCACTCTGATATTTAGGGGACATCACTTTGATATTTTCACTCTAATATTTAGGGGGCATCACTGTGATATTTTGAGGGCATCACTCTGATATTTAGTGGCATCACTCTGATATTTAGGAGGCATCACTCTGATATTTAGGTACATCACTTTCATTGTTTCAGTCTGATATTTAGGGCGCATCACTCTGATATTTTGGGGCATCACTCTGATGGCATCACACTGATATTTAGAGGGCATCACTCTGATGGCATCATTCTGATGGCATCACTCTGATATTTAGAGCTCATCACTCTGATATGTTGGGGCATCACTCTGATGGCATCACTCTGATATTTAGGGGACACCACTCTGATATTTAGGTGCATCACTTTGATTGTTTCACTCTAATATTTAGTAGGCATCACTGTGATATTTTGAGGGCATCACTCTGATATTTAGTGGCATCACTCTGATATTTAGGTGGCATCACTCTGACATTTTGGTACATCACTTTCATTGTCTCACTCTGATATTTAGGGCGCATCACGCTGATATTTTGGGACATTATGCTGATGGCATCACTCTGTTATTTAGGGGCATCACTCTGATATTTAGGGGGCATCACTCTGATATTTAGTGGCATCACTCTGACATTTTGTGGCATCACTCTGATATTTAGTAGCATCACTTTGATTGTTTCACTCTGATATGTAGGGGATATCACTCAGATGGCATCACTCTGATATTTATGGGACATTACTCTCATGATATAATAATAAAATAAAATATATATATTATATAATATAATATAAAATATATATAATATATAAGATGCATCAACTTGATATTTAGAGGGCATCATTCTGATATTTTAGGGCAGCTCTGATGTATAGAGTGAATGTCACTCTAGCATGAAAGGGCATAACTCTGCTATTTAGGGGGGATAACACTCGCTTAGAAAGGGTATCACTCTGATGTAAAACAGGCATCACACTAGCATTTAGGGGTTATAACTGATGTACATGGGGCATCACTCAAATGTATGAAGGCACCACTCTGATGTATACGGGCATCACTCTGATATCTAAGGGAATAACTCTGAAGTATAGGAGAATCACTCTTAGGAGCATCACTTCGGTATTTAGGGGCATCACTAATTTATAGGGGACAGTACTTTAGCATATAAGGGGCATAACTCTAATGTTTCGAGGCATCACTCTTTTGTATAAGCATCATCACTCCTGCATATAAGGGCATCACCTATGTCCAAGGAAATAAAGAATTTGATTTGAATTAATGTTGTTGAAATTGTTGAAGACATTGTTAAAATAAACTTATGATTCCTATTATTGTTATTATGACAAGGTAATCCCTTGCTTCAATGCAATAAATTAATCCCACTCCCTCCTCAAATATCATTGGTTGCAAACTAAAGATTGACATGTCCACAGCTCATCTCATTGGTTTACATATTAAAGAAGTCTGGCTACATGCATAATACATAAGACACGTGCCTACAAGTGATAGATGATATTCAATCACTACTTGATAATCTTCCTCTGATTATCTTAAATAGGTAATCTCCCTTCTTAAGACACGTTTAATGATAAGTAATCATGATTGAGAGTAAACCAGGTTTACTTGCATAGGCCCGATTCGACTCCGATCGAACTGACCCATAGCCAAACACACAGGGCTTGCAGCCAGGGCATTTTAGACTCATATGCAATACATACGTCTGCATGAAGTCCCCACAAACCGAAATGCCAATCTTAAGTTTGCAACCAATGACATTTGAGGGGGGAGGGAAGATTAACTTATTGCATTGAAGCAAAGCATTACTTTGTCATGATAACATCAATAGGAATCTTAATTTTATGTTCACTATTTCAACAATCAAATTCTTTATTTCACAATATTTCTTTAAATCAGTCTTTATTTAGACATTTCTGTCTATCAATAACTCTTTTCAAATGCACACTGCCGGCCTGAAAGATTAACGATATGCACGGATGGCTGGGTTTATTTTGCCTATAAACTGCACAGTGCAATTGAATAGTGCGGTATGAATAAAAAAAGGCTGGCTTGGTATAATTAGTCTCTAGTGTTTATTATTGAACTTGTCTGAGTTAGGGTTACCTTTTAATCAGTAAACCTACAGTGGGCTTCTTTTAGACGTCTTTTCATTCATACCGCACTATTCAATGCCATAAAGATATACAAGCTGAGGCAAACAATGTATTTCCGTTAATCAAATTACTAAGAATCCTTTATAAGGCCGTTTGCAACGCTCATCGTCATCATATCATCGATGATTCTCCAGCGTACGGAACTAAGGTAATATTTTCTTCTAGTCTTGGCTTTCGTCTCACTTTCTATACTTTGCATACAATTAAATATTGTTTAAACTGGAAGCATTCTATCTGATACAATTGCATAATCGGTCGCGCCAGAGGATTTCCAATAGTAATACTCAATTAGGCAACTTCAAGTCTGGGGCTGGATTAGCTGGAATATACACTTCAATGCCAATTCTGTGTATTGCTATTAACACGTGTCATAGTGTAGCTGCCTTCATATACCCCTGTCTTTACTTTGTAAATCATTAACTTCACTGTGTGTTACTTGGAAACAACGGAATACATTATTGAGGTATTATTATTTTATTTTCTTGGCTTTCGTTTCTCTGTGTTCATCTCTCTTGGCACATCGTTCTTAGCAGTTTCATTCAGTTTGCATCTTTCTTGGCAACTGCATTCATCTTTCATCTTCTCTTAGCAGTCTTCGCTTTCTTTGCAATGGCATATGTTCTCATTAAAAACCCCGGTACCAAACAGTGCAAATTGTGTCCACACCCGACGTTCCTAGTCGAATTGACTAAGCACTTAGTGTTTGGCGTGCATGGCAAGGACTTAGCAGAGGCCAAGGAGTTGAACAAGCAGGAAACGCCTAATCAGAATGCCGTGGTCCGTATCGTCTAGTCCAGACATGTTCTGCAGCATGCATTCCCATCCTTTGGGGAAGATGCTGTCTTCACTGGCAAGGACGTGGAAAAAATTCTACATATGTACGGCCATGAGGTTGTGATGGACCAACCCTGGCCACGCCAAACCGGGACAGCAGCCCCCCTCAGTGCAGTGTTCCGATCCGCCCCATTACACATGCCTGAAATGCTACCCTCGGCTCATTCTGCCGTAGAGTCTCGACCCTCTACCAGCCCAGGTGTAGATGCCCCCCTCCCGGTTCACGCATTTTTACATTCCATAGATGTCCCTGGTGTTTCAGCCCCCCAGGAAAGCTTCACTTCTGGCAATGTCAATCCCCGCCCTTCCTCCTGGCACTGCCGCTTCCACATCCACTTCTGGCACAGAGGCTTCACCCTCTAATCTTCTACGTGCCCCTTCTCCCTGCAGCAGTCTTTCCTCGAGGGCCTCCGAGGATTTAACGAAAGAGGATTGCTTGCTTCGTTTAAAGAAAGTAGCCCTCGATATGTTCCTAGTGGCCCATGACAGAGAAATCCCCAAACAACACGCAGTCTTTGCCACCTTTAAGGACCTCGCCGAGTTCAAGCAACTAGGTGGCGTGGATGATAAGGGCGTGTTGGCACCTGAGGGCAAAATCATCATCAAGACGGTAACCTCCTATCTAAGGGACCTTAAATTACACAGGTACGCCCAACATTTCGTGGAATGTACCAGACATTCTAAAACGTCCACGAAAGCCCAACTGGTCAAAATCTCCCCAACCAATATCCAGAA
>NW_008708451.1:61847-66422 GCF_000327385.1 Lottia gigantea | reverse complement strand
CGGACATTATCTTTCCGGCAAGGAGGGGGATGCCAAATATTATGCAGGCTCTGATGGAGGCATGGGCTACATGATTAAGTTTCGGTTTGGTGACAAGTGGCACTACAGAGATGCTTCCACGGACGACGGCCACATGGGGCGGCTGATTAACCACAGCGCCTGTTGCCCCAACGTCAAAGGTAATCCCATTGATATCTTTGGGGATGGCAAACCGGTCATAGTCTACACAGCGACCAAGGTAATTTTTTCAGGAGATGAAATTCTACTTGACTACAATGATAGTCAATCATCTGCCGAGTTTCTGAAGAAATGTCCCGTTTGTCAAGGAGATCCGCTCCGAAATAATGCACTGGTTGCTGAGCCGGATAATCAACCACCCAAGAAGCGTAGGAAACAGGTCATTTAGATTGTCATCATTCATCTTCTGGCCTCTATTCTTTATCTTCTGGCACAGGCTTCAGCCTCAATTCTTCTACGTGCCCTTTCTCCCCTTAGCAGTTTTCATCATTCTCAGTTTTCTTCGGGCACAGAGGCTTCATCCTCTATTCTTCCACGTGCCCTTTCTTTCTCCATCCCAGTTTCCACCTTGTCTGACGACCGAAGAGACCCAGTGGTGAATACTGGGCGGGAAGTGCTGGAAGGTCTCCCATCTTGTCTGACGACTGGTAAATAATAACATGGGCCCCATAAGAGATGCTGGGCTGGACGACCGTAGGGTAATCCTAACCTTATCATTCGGATTTTGGACGATCCAGCATTCACTAAAATGAATTAATAGTGATTAGGCTGTAGGGACCACCTCACCTTGTCTGACGACCGAAGAGACCCAGTGGTGAATACTGGGCGGGAAGTGCTGGAAGGTCTCCCACCTTGTCTGACGACTGGTAAAAAATAACATGGGCCCCATAAGAGCTGCTGGGCTGGACGACCGTAGGGTAATCCTAACCTTATCATTCGGATTTTGGACGATCCAGCAGCTGTGAGTAGGTAAAATGAATTAATAGTGATTAGGCTGTAGGAACCACCTCACCTTGTCTGACGACCGAAGAGACCCAGTGGTGAATACTGGGCGGGAAGTGCTGGAAGGTCTCCCACCTTGTCTGACGACTGGGAAATCTCAGTGGTAAATAATAACTTGGGCCCCATAAGAGCTGCTGGGCTGGACGACCGTAGGTTAATCCTACACTTATCATTCGGATTTTGGGCAGCTGTGAGTAGGTAAAATGAATTAATAGTGATTAGGCTCTAGGGACCACTTCACCTTGTCTGACGACCGAAGAGACTCAGTGGTGAAAACTGGGCGGGAATGCTGGAAGGTCTCCCACCTAGTCTGACGACTGGTGAATCTGAGTGGTAAATAATATGGGAGGAGATATAGGTCCACCTTCCCGTGGTTCCTCCCGTAAGTACTGCTTTCAATACGAAGCAGTGCGACCAAGAGGCCTATCTATTAACAAATTACCCTTTCCGTAAAGCATTAAGAATATTCTGTAACGTTCTTCCTTTCTTAAAATTAATATCTACTTGAAGTTCTTCAAAAAAAAAAGAACACTCATTGAAACGTCGCAGTCAGTAAATATAGTAATTGTATGTCCATAAAGTTTGTTTTCCTGATACAGATATTGATAGTGTTTGACTGTAGTATGTAGTAAAGGTCAGTAATGATACAGATATTGATAGTGTTTGACTGTGGTATGTAGTCTAGGTTAATAATAATACAGATATTGACAGTGTTTGAATGCAGTATGTAGTAGAGGTTAGTTATGATACAGATAGTGTCTGACTGTAGTATGTTGTGTAGGTTAGTAATGATACAGATAGTGATTGTGTTTGACTGTAGTATGTTGTGTAGGTTAGTAATGATACAGATATTGATAGTGTTTGACTGTAGTATGTAGTCTAGGTTAGTAATATTACAAATATTGATAGTGTTTGACTGTAGTATGTAGTCTAGGTCAGTAATGATATTGATACTGATACTGTCTGACTATAGTATGTAGTCTAGGTCAGTAATGATACAGATATTGATAGTGTCTGACTGTAGTATGTAGTCTAGGTCAGTAATGATACAGATAGTGATAGTGTTTGACTGCAGTATGTAGTAGAGGTTAGTTAAGATACAGATAGTGTCTGACTGTAGTATGTTGTGTAGGTTAGTAATGATACAGATAGTGATAGCTTTTGACTGTAGTATGTAGTCTAGGTCAGTAATGATACAGATATTGATAGTGTCTGACTGTAGTATGTAGTCTAGGTCAGTAATGATACAGTAATAATATTGGTAGTGTTTGAGATGCCCCCTAAATATCAGAGTGATGCCCTCTAAATATCAGAGTGATGCCCCTAAATATCAGAGTGATGTCCCCTAAAATATCAAAGTAATGGCATCCGAGTGATGTCCCCTAAAATATCAGTGTGATGCAATCAGAGTGAACCCCCTAAATATCAGAGAGATGCAATCAAATGCTAAAGTGATGCTCCTGAACACTAGAGTGATGCCCCCAAATGCTAGAGGGATGCTCCTATACATCACATACATGCCTCCTGAACACCAGAGCGATGCCCCCTATATACTAGAGTGATGTCCTTATATGCCAGAGTGATGACCTCTAATTACCCCAGTGATGACCTCTATACAAGAAATTGATCCCTCAAGTGATGCCCNCTTTACATGGGTGATGCTCCCTATACATGGGTGATGCTCCTATACATCAGAGTGATACCCTTTTATATGTCAAAGTGATACCCCTTTACATTAGAGCAATGCCCCCTAAATGCTAAAGAAATTCCGCTAAATATCAAAGTGATCTTCCTTTTTTTTATGCTAGAGTGATCCCCCTACATATCAAAAGATGCCCTTGTATGCCAGAGTGATTAATATAAAATCAAAGAAAGACAGGGACACTGATAGCATCTATTTTACAACATTTAAATTTTCAATCAGACATTTGTGGTTCCTGCAATTTTATTAAAAATAAGTGTTTGGTGACGTCACTAATCGTAAAATATGCTTTATCACATACGGACTTAGCAATTACGTCATAAAACGCTGAGTTTTAGTGGAATTGCAGGAATCACAGACGTCTAATTGAAAATTTGAATAGTCTAAATTGATATCAGTGTTCCTGGTGGCTCGATATTATTAGTTGTTGTCCTTGTTGATTTTCGCAATTTGACCTACATATCTGAAGATTTCGGTTTATAGTTTTCACAAATTTGAGCTTAAAAAAAATTTTTGACCTACAAAAAAAGCGGAATGTCCCTTTAACAAACTGGTGCAAACATTTGATCTCGTTCTGATGAGGATTGTACATGTGGATGCCGATGTTATCGTAAACTGCCATCATTGTCAGCAATAGCACCAGGCATTTTTTGAAACTGATGGTGATAAAATTGGGCCAAGCCCCTCCTGTGCCAGCAATAGTTTACAGCCTTTTTGTCGGCCGCTAATTGGTGCCTCTGGTGCTATTGCAGTCAAGGTATAAGACGAAGTTCGTAATAGCTTGATATTGTGAAGGTGTGATATAAGAAAGGTGGCTACTGCAGTCAAGGATGAAGATGAAGTTTTAAAAGATTGACATTGTGAAGATGTAAGTAAGGCGACTATTGCAGTCAAGGTATAAGATGAAGATCGTAATAGCTTGACATTGTGAAGAGGTGATACAAGAAAGGTAACTATTGTAGTCAAGGTATAAGACGAAGTTTGTAATAGCTTGACATTGTGAAGATGTGATACAAGAAAGGTGACTATTGTAGTCAAGGTATAAGACAAAGTTCTTAATAGCTTGACATGTCAGGTTACTCGAAATGCTAGAGTGATTTTTATCTGCCACACCCATCCTTCCCTTCCCTAGAGTTGGTCCGGTGTTGGCTCTCATCCCCTAATACCTATCCTTGCCCGTGCTAGGCTATGAATATCTCCTTAAAAGGGTTCACAAGGTCAAATCCTTCTAACGCTGGGTTGGCAGTGGAACAGCAAGTCAGCTCGATGTCGGCTTTCATTTCCTATATTTGTGAAAATACTTCAGGGTGGATGAGTTTCCAGCTATATATGTCTCGACCAGTGCTTCTGCATGTCGGCTTCCACTTAATGTTAAATCTTATTTTTTAAAATTTCCAATTTAAGTGTCATCGAAACAGTAACCAGGCTCTCCACGAATAGTATCGAGGTCGGAATGGGGAGCTCGACCACCGACACATACCTTTGGTCATCTACCAGCTGTACCTAAATATGTCTTCATTCGATATGGTGCCATGCCTGGTTGTACCACGGAGAGCGCCTTAAACAGAAAGTTCGGGAATACCAGAACTACCATTTTGCAGAAAAGTAGGACGTTAAACTCCATTCATTTCATTTACAATCCCTTTAACACCATTATTCAAGCAGTTCGCAGCAGACTTCACTTTTGTGATGCCTAATTTTGTATTGTAGATTGGCCTGATATAGGTTATACCTTTGTTATGGAGAAGGTGGAAATGTTTATGAAGCCCGAGGGTGGGATATTATTGCGGTTCATACCTACAATTATAATTATAATGGGTTAGGTAAGTACTGATGCAGTGTGCAATGAGGAA
>NW_008708451.1:59788-61797 GCF_000327385.1 Lottia gigantea | reverse complement strand
CCTCAGGGTAAGTACAATTCTGATGCCTGTGCCAATGTTACCGGAGTCGGCTCTTACCCACTAATACCTAGTATTTAGAACAGCTCAGACGGTAGCGAGTTGGATTGTCGTCTGCTTGGCTATTAGGTGCCGTGGGTTCGAAAGTAAGAACAATTTTGATGCCGGTGCCTTTGCTTCTTAGAGTCGGCTTTCACCCCCTTATACCCAAGGTTATTGCCACAAACAAAAAAGAGATAGGTCTATATCATGATAAACATGTTTTTTTTTATTATTCACAGATTTTCTGTGCTACGGTATAAGTGGTTCGGTAAGGTCGTTTCAGATTATTTGGAATCTTGCCCAATGTAACGTTAAATAAAAAACAGGAAAAACTCAATCGGCTTTCAGTGCCAATCGTTTTACATTCACTCATCTCGTTGCACTTTTCAATACATTGGTCTTCATTTACCTCATACGACACGAAGATGAATGGTGTTTCGTAACGTAGACATCTTTTAAACCAAGTCATGGTAGAAGTGGAACATCTGATATCGTTAGCACAGTTTTCATCACATTCCGCTGAATCAGATACTAAACTTCCTTTGTAGGAATAGGGCTCCAAACCTGTTTCATTTGTATACTTGTATTGACATTCTGAAAAATGAAATGAATGGAATTTTACGTCCTATTTTTCTAATTGGACTAAATGAAGACGGACAACGCCATGCAGTGTACAATGAGGGAAATTGTACTTGTACCCTCATTCTAAAATATCAATGACAATTTGAAAAATGAAATGAATGGAGTTTTACGTCCTACTTTTCTGCACCATGTGATTGAGGACGGGCAACGCCATGTAGTGTGCAACGAGGGAAATTTTTACCAGGACAACGGCATTAACCTACTCTTTTTCGATTTCCAAATGTTGAGATATCTTTAACGTTCACAGCCTGAAGGACATGGGGCCTCAGTTTATTGTCCCATCTGAACAACTAGAGGTTTTTTTAGATTTCCAACTGTCGAGGGATCTTTAACGTGTACAGTCTGTAGCACACGTAGAGCGGAGGAAAGCGGCAAAAACCTACTGCTATGTAGAAATGTCTAAATCAAAACACAAATGTAACATAATGCGATACAAAATACCTCATACGTCTAATGCAAAAGACAAAATACATGAAAATTCTAAGTACAGATACATTCAACATATTGCTAAATTAAAATTATCAACACCTAATATAAATATTGAAACTGGAAGATTTAAAAAGACTGAAAGAAACGATAGAAAATGGCGGTGATTAGGCCTAATCATCAGAATTTAGGTCAGCGATCTTTTGTTAATATGGTTAAGAATACAAGATAATTCATTAGAAACACCAATTATTCAAATAAGTTGCTTAATTTGACACTAAAATAATAAGGGAAACCATCATTAACTATTTTTACCAACAAATTTGTCAAAGTCAATGGTGTTAAATCAAAACTGTTCATCGAAAAATTGTCAAAAAGAGCTTGTCCAAGATCTCATCTATATATATGATCACACAAATTCATTTAAATCAGATGAAAGATGAAAACTTCTTTTGCGCTCGGAACAAAGTTTGCGATAGTGACGTCATCAAACACTAAGTTTCAGTGGGATTACAGGAACAGACGTCTGATTGAAAATTGGAATGACTGTAGATCATTTAAACACATGACATATTCCTTAATTGTCTGTTTAAATCTAGTCGTTTAAAAGTCGTAATTTAGATCAAAATATCAAATATACTTCATTAGAAAAAAGACATCATGCATAATACAGATAAATAGAATATGTTGCTCTATGTATATTAGGTAACGTGACCATTTTTAAATGGCTATACCTTAGCGACTTATTATCGTACAACAAATATGAAGATAAAATTAGGTAGATCTTGTCGTGGGATATCACTTTTATTTAGGTCACAAGATCAACAAAAGTCAAGGTCACAAAATACAAGCCACGAAAGTTTGGTAATTTTCAAAAAAATAAATCTGGTATAAAAAAAACA
>NW_008708451.1:56331-58927 GCF_000327385.1 Lottia gigantea | reverse complement strand
ACCAGCAGATCAATGATAGATATCATACAGAATTTTTTTATTTAACAGAATTTTGCACACCAACCAAATCCAAAATATCATTGAAATTTTACAAAAATATCATTGAATTTTCACCCCAAAATCCATTGACATTTCACAAAATACCACTGAAATTTTGGTACATTTTGTTTAAATCTTTCACTGAAATTCAGTAAAATCTCAATTCATATCAAAATTTCATTGAAAATGTGAAATATGATGCAATATGACTTGGTGGTTTTGTCCTATAATGCTAGAGACAGCCAGCTATGACTTGGTGCATTTGTCCTATAATATTGGTCTCAGCAAGTTTTGACTTGGTGGTTTTGTCCTATAAAGCTGGAGACAGCAAGCTTGCACTTGATTTTGTCCCATAATGCTGGAGACAGATGGAATGATCCCTCTGTGGCTAAAGAAGTAATATAAGTAAAATTAGATTAGAATTTCTCATCCTTTATGTTTTCTATTTTTTAGTCTACGTTTTGATCTCAGAAATTTTCTACTAAAGGCCTGGCCCGAAGATACTACTTTAAACCAATCAAAGCGAGTCATGTAAATCGTTGAATTGTGGAATATCGAAACAACCTAGAGTACAGGTTGTAACTAAGAATAATGGAAACAAATACAGCTAAACTTTGTAACAAAGAATAATGGAAACAAATACAGCTAAACTTTGTAACTAAGAATAATGGAAACAAATACAGCTAAACTTTGTAACTAAGAATGATGGAAACAAATAGAGCTAAACTTTGTAACTAAGCATGGCGGGAACAAAACAGCTAAACTTTGTAACTAAGAATGATGAAAAACATGAGTTAACATTAATTTGACGACCATTTTGAAAATATATCAAAACATGAAGGTTCAATATTTCTGGATGATACATGCATGATATGCATGTGACACGCTGTCCTGTCGAGTCTTAATGCTCTGACATCTGTAGGTACTCTGTGGTGGTCTCCTGACAGCAACAATAATACACAGCTTTATCTATTGTTGACAGCCGATATAATAAATATTGTATAAGATACGCTTGTTTATAGACTAGATGTTTCGGTCGAGGCTATGCCTATTGAGTATGTATATGTTGAGCAGCAATGACGAGTGTGGCGCCGGGCAGAGTATGCTTACTCTTCTTGACACTTGATATGAATTGTTTACTCGCTTTTGGTTACGTAAACTAAACCTTTTCATACATGCTTCATGAACATTTTACTTTTAAACTTTGATTCCAAGCAAATGTACTAAAATAAAATAAAATAAAGGCATTTCCAATTGGAGGTGAAAGAAATAAGGGTGCGTGGAGGGGGGTGGGATGTTATTTAGAGAAAAATGATAATGTTCAAAAGAATGTGCTTAGACTTAGTCTTTAATGGAATTTCAGGAGGACAGAAGAGGTAGGTGAAATTCTCAGATTTTCTAAATGGAAAAGTGCTGTCCACAGGGGATGTGCCAACTTCTTAAGCAGTCAACAAGGATGAGCACATTGACGAGCAACGACTTGATAATCTGCCATACATATCCCTTCTACTTTTCTTTGTTTTCAACTTCATTTGAATTTTCTAAAGTTGACAAAATAACATTGTAATAGAAATACCGAAATAGTTTTCTTCGTAAAAATTCATGTTCACACGACTGATCAAGATTGAGAGGGAAAATAGCTCATGTGAAGCGGCCTTTAGAATTCTGTCGACGAAAAGATTGGCGAAAGCAGAATATTGATTGACAAGTGTCAAGTTAGCATCTGTTCAGTAGGAAACTTAGAATTTAGTTACCAAAATTATTCTTTACATTTTACGCGCTACGTTTATTATCCAAATCAATCATTTTATGAGCAACTTTTTTGTGTGTAGTTCAATTTTCTCGCTGAAACGTTTGTTCAGACGGTGTCGACCCAAAGTAGTTCCCTTGTTTAAAGCTGTCATGAGCCATATACCTCCAGTGTATTACCAGCCTATGAAATTTAGTTTCCCAGTAAGAAACCAAACCCGTTATTTGTATTATTGAAAGACTTTAAACCAATCAAAGCGAGTCATGTAAATCGTTGAATTGTGGAATATCGAAACAACCTAGAGTACAGGTTGTAACTAAGAATAATGGACACAAAAACAGCTAAACTTTGTAACTAAGCATGATGGAAACAAATACAGCTAAACTTTGTAACTAAGCATGATGGAAACAAATACAGCTAAACTTTGTAACTAAGCATGATGGAAACAAATACAGCTAAACTTGGTAACTAAGCATGATGGAAACAAATACAGCTAAACTTTGTAACTAAGCATGATGGAAACAAATACAGCTAAACTTTGTAACTAAGCATGATGGAAACAAATACAGCTAAACTTTGTAACTAAGCATGATGGAAACAAATACAGCTAAACTTTGTAACTAAGCATGATGGAAACAAATACAGCTAAACTTTGTAACTAAGCATGATGGAAACAAATACAGCTAAACTTTGTAACTAAGCATGATGGAAACAAATACAGCTAAACTTTGTAACTAAGCATGATGGAAACAAATACAGCTAAACTTTGTAACTAAGCATGATGGAAACAAATACAGCTAAACTTTG
>NW_008708451.1:34944-43650 GCF_000327385.1 Lottia gigantea | reverse complement strand
TCTTGAGACCAATACTTGATGATATAATTGTCGGGGGGTAGTGTATCGAGTCAGAAGTAAATAATGGCAACAAATAATATCAAAATTAAATTTACAGGTTGTATAACGTATCCTAATATAACAGACGCAAATTTTGATAAAGATTGCAATGGAAATGTAGTCATTACATGTCGAAAAGGTTTCAAGATGGTACAAGGGCTGGAATGTGTTGAGGAAGAATGGAAATATCAAAACCCAATATGTAAACGCACAGGTAAGATAATTTTAAATACTTGAATTACAAATAAACAATATTAGCTTTGACACATCAAATCGCTCAGTGAAGAGTTTATATCACCTTCCTCGATACATGTTATAATACATTATATAGTGGAATTCAAATCAATAAACTTCATGAAACAGTCTGGAGAGCTTAACATCTTTAGATTAAAGAATATTATTGTAGCACGCTCATTTCTTCAATCAAAATAAATAATTAACAGATTACCCAATGTGATTGATTTCAATTCATGTCAATTCAATTCTTTATTCCTTTGAGTCAATGACTCATCAGGTACAAAATAGTTAAAGATGGGTTTCCTTATTTTTTAGTGTCAAATTAAGCAAACTATTAGATTAATTGGTGTTTCTAATGAATTATCATGTATTCTTAATCATATTATTATGTTCTTATTGCATATAATTAAAAGTTTCAACCAATCATAAGTATCCATGTACGATAGTCTGGAAAAACAAAAAAAAATACTTTTTGACCTCGATCGGTCACTCATTGGAATTCTGTTTGTAATTCTCTTCTAATTTAGCTAATTATGAATTAATTATGGACATGTGAGACAAACTGGTATTTTTCCAAGTCATTAGAACACATCTACTTTCTATTCATATAAGTATTAGCATTTTCATTTCCATAAATGAAAATAAGGGAACCCATCTTTAAGACCACCGTGTATGTTTTTACCATCATTAAAATAGTTTTTGAGTTTATCACTATTTGTATCATTGTTAGTGATTATTCCGGATTGTAAAAATTTTCAAATTTTGTCATTGATATTTTAGAATGTGGGTACAAGTACATAATTTCCCTCATTGTACACTGCATGGCGTTATCCGTCTCCATTAGCCCAATTAGAAAAGTAAGACGTAACATTCCATTCATTTTATTTTTCAGAATGTCGATACAAGTTTACAAACGTAACAGGTTTACGGCCTTATTCCTACAAAAGAAGTTTAGTATCTGATTCAGCGGAATGTGATGAAAACTGTGCTAACGATACCAGATGTTCCACTTCTGCCATGACTGGGGGTACATTATGTGGAAGTTACGACACACCAATCATCTTCGTGTCGTTTGATGGAAATGAAGACAGATGTATTGAAAAGTGCAACGAGATGAGTGAATGTAAAACGATTGGCACTGAAATGGATTTTTTCTGTGTATTATTTAACGTTACCTTGGACAAGATTCCAAATAATCTGAAACGACCTTACCGAACCACTTTTACCGTAGCACAGAAAATCTGCGAATAATAAAAAAAACATGTTTATCATGGTATAGACCTATCTCTTTTTTGTTTTTGGCAATAACCTGAAGTTTGGGTATTAGGGGGTGAAAGCCGACTCTAAGAAGCAAAGGCACAATCATCAAAATTGTTCTTACCTTGAGGAGGATTCGATCCCACGGCACCTAATCACCTAGCAGACGACAATCCAACTCGCTACTTTTTTTTATCTTGTAAATATTCATTAATCAAAATAAATATACAACACAATACAATACAATATTAAATAATACAATACAATACAATATTAAATATATAACACAATACAATACAATATTAAATAATACAACACAATACAATATTAAATATACAACACAATACAATACAATATTAAATAATACAATACAATACAATATTAAATATACAACACAATACAATACAATATTAAATATACAACACAATACAATACAATATTAAATAATACAAAATCAAATGCTAAATATCACAGTTATTATTTGTTTAAGATTAAAATATATACTGATATCACAGATATGGGCTCCATATTGGAGTTTAAGATTAAAATATATACTGATATCACAGATATGGGCTCCATATTGGAGTTTAAGATTAAAATATATACTGATATCACAGATATGGGCTCCATATTGGAGTTAAAAATTAAAATATGAAAATATATAACACTTTGAAAAGTACAATGTATTATATAAAATTAAAAACACCCATGTTCTAAATCAAGTTATACTTCAGGTTGTATAAACAATAAAACAGTATACCGGTTGTTTTAAAAAAGACTTATAATCAATAAAATTCGACATCTTAAAAATATTGGGTTAAAATATATATGGATATTCACTACGGTGTGAAAAAGAGTAAGATGTTTTTCTATAGCACCGTTATTCACGCTTTGACACTGCGGCAGGTGAAATCACGTGACGCACTATCAAAGCGAGGATAACGGTCTACTAACAGTATAAGACTATGAAGAGTTTGAAATAAAAGTAGAACACGGTGATATTCTGTGGGTGGGTATCCACTTAAAATATAATGATAAAAATATAATAATAAAAGAGTAAAAACTATTTATTTTCAATATTAATTGAATCATCTAGTTGTATATTAATAAAACATGTGGGTAAAATAAATTTCTGTATATAAACATGTTTAGGAAAAGTTGTTTCAGATAAATTAAGGCACTTGATAAAATATTACTATATAAAATAATAATAAAGATAAATTGCCGCACTTGATAAAATAATATTTAAAAGCTCTGAGGGAACAGATTTATTAAAACTTTGCAAACCAAATAGTAAAAAACATTTAAAATCATGGTCGGTAAAAGTAAAAGGTAAAATATCTTTTAACATTTGATGTAAAAGGTAAATAAAAAATCTTAAATCAAGACAATCAATAAAAAGGTGCTCTGTGGTTTCTGGTTCTCGTCACCACAAACCGGACAAAGTTCGCTTTCAACTTCTCCAATGCGTTTTAATTTCTCCATGGTCCATATAATATTATGTGCTATTCTAAAATCCAAGTCTATCATTTTAGGTGATTTATAAAACTTTAAAATATTGTTATATGTAAGTGGCCAATTGACTTCCAAATTCTGTTTCTGCCAATAGTGAATAGCAGTTGGCGTAGTGTCTTTAAACTTTAATAATATTTTATACCAGAATTTAGAGGTCAATTGGTCACTTGACACTCTATTATTGTCAAGATCAAAGAAATTTTCCCCGGGATGAACAACAAAAGAGCTGGAATCAATAATTTTCCTCCACTCGGAGGCTCATAAGTTTTAATCATTTAGTCTTCATCCAAATCAGGGAATTTTTCTTCATTCATGTCAATAATAGAGTGATTTTGAAGGAAACCTGGTATAACATAGTATAAAATATCATAAAAAGTTAAAAGTTCTGACTGTATAAAATAATTATAAGCTAAAACTATATTATTGTGATTCAGTAAAATATTATTTAAAATGGGCTGTACAGCAATATCATTAAGGTTCCATCCTGGAGTTGTTATTAACAGCATTCCAGGCTACTAAAAGTTGTTTATAAAATGAAGGTAGTGCATTTAAAAGTTTGTATAAATTAACATATAAACAGTAAAAATAAATAAAATATTTAACTAGAAATATACAAACACTGTTTTCTTACATTAAGAATATCATAGCAGGCTTTGGCGCTTTTCTTCACAACTTTACTATCAGACAGAATAATAGACATTTTATCACGATCAGGTAATAAATTAAAATTTGCTACGCCAATTCTAAATTTAGCCAGAGCACTTCTGCGGGCTGGGGTTATATTATACAAAACATATGGTTTCACTTAACCTGTCTGTACACAGTAAAAACTATTGAGTGAGTTTACACCTTTTTGAGTGGAAACTAAGTTGCCACCCAAAAAGGTGTAATTTAACACCAAGTTTAGTGTTGAATTATTACACAATGTTGGTGCAAGTTTACACTATGTACTGGGTAACTTTACACCAATATGGGTGTCGTTAGGTAACACGAAGCGGTGTAAGCTCTGTTGTTCGTGTGGGTTATGAGTGTATACACCGCATTATGCATATTTTACACACAATGGGGTTAACCATATACACTTCTATCCGAACTGATACACTTATAAAGGTGTGAACTTACACTTACATTAGTGTAGGTTGTGACGGTAGCAACATTATCAGTGTAATTCAACACTTCTATAAACTAATACGATTTAATAAGTGTAAACAATTACACTTTTATTGGTGTAAAATGTCGGAGTTCACACCAATTTCAGGGCTGCTTTACACCTAGATGACGTATACACTTTAGTGTAAAACGTCAATTGGATGAGTCAACGCCAAAGTAAGTGCAATTCAACACCTATAAGATACAAGTACACTAGCAATGCAACCATTTAATCTTTGAGAGATTCAGGGTATACACCAAATCGGTGCTACTTTCCAAAATTAGTATAAATAATAGGTCAACACCTAAATCATTATTTGGTTAATACCTTGATCAAAAGCATAAACTTTGAACTGACTTATGCAAGCTCACAATACTGTATTTAACTAAATACAAGAACAAATTTGTAAATAAATGAAGCTTGTTTTATTCATGTTTATGTGACATTTTTCAAACAAATAAAAATAGCTGTTTTACTTAAACAAAAATCTGACATTCACTTCCTCTTCCAAACAAAAAAATAAAAAGGTATACTAGAACCGTTATAACGGTACCGAAGCAGTGCGCATCCAACCTGATACATCGATAACACGTTGCATTTTAAAGTCAAAATGAAATAGCTTACCGGAAAGAAAAGCATGTACACATTCAATAGTAAAAAAATTGTTTAAACCGTTTAAAGTTCGGTAGTGAAAAGACGCATGAATTTGATACCATTCGGTACTAAAAAGGTGTTAACATTCGGTAGTAAAAAGTCGAATTTTCAAATAGCTGTAAAATTAAAAGTTCAATTCGCACAACAAAAATGAAAATATTTTTGGAAAGGTACAATAATTTGTGTTTCGGCCAAGAGGTCAACAGAGGTCAAATAAAAGAGAATATAAGCCTTAAAAGTGTTTGCTGTTTTGGGACGTTTGTAAAAGCGAAAATATATGTCGGACATCAAAGATAAAAGTATGAATGGACATCGTAGATCAATAACCTTTGACCTTCTAAAGACCAAGATTATGCATGTAAACGGTCAAAATATCAAAATTTTATAAATTGTAAATCCTATTCCCTTTTTTAAAGTAAAAGGCCTAAACAAAATGTAACTCTATCAGATATTGTCCCAAATAGTGCTTTAATTTTTTGTAAAATTTCGATGGTGAAAAATGCAAACTTTGCGAGTTATAACAATTTGAATTATTAGGTAAAGGTAAAAGTAACCCGGATTTGCCACGCCCACTTCAAAAATTTTGTGTTGTCTGTAACAATGTGTACAATGTCAAATAATGTTCAAAATTTCAAGTGTTTACAATCATTAGATCATGAGATATTCGTAGTTAAAGTTTTTTTAAGGCAACGGTGACTGTCAGTGGATTATAGACACCGTTACAATTACGCAAAGTTACTATAGAAGTCAATTCAGAATTTTCAAATTCAATTTTAATCAAAATACCAAGTGTTATATATCATTTGAAAGAATAGATTGCGTGTAATAAGGACAAAAGATAAATTTTCGCTTATGTAAATTAGGTCACATGATAGACCTTTTTTTTAAGTTAAAAATCGTGATTTTCAATTGGCTGTAGAACCGGAAGTTAACGGAGCACGACAAAAGTGAAAATATTATCGGATATATCTCGTAATGGGCAACAACCTTTGTTCAGGTCAAAAGGTCAATAAAGGTTAAATAAAAGTAATATGACCCTTTGAAGTTTCGAAAATTGCTGTTTTGGACGTCTGCAAAACCGAAAGTATATATCGGACATCAAAGATCAAAGTAAGAATGGTCATCCTTAGTCAATGACCTTTGACCATGCAAAGGTCAAGGTCATTCATGCTAAAGATCAAAACTGAAAATTTATAAAATTGTTAAACCTATTCCCTTTTTTAAAGTAAAGAATGCAAACAACTGTAATCTTATCACAAATTGTCCTAAGCAGTGATCTATTTTCATGCAAAATTTCTAGGGTGACAATTGAAAACTATGATAGTTATAACAATTGTAAATATTTCAAGTAAAGGTAAATGCACACCGGATGTGCCACGCCCACTTCAAAAATTTTAATTTGTCTGTGTTATAGTGTACATTGTTAAATAATGTTCAAAATTTTAAGTCTTTACAATCATTAGATCATGAGTTATTCGTAGTTAAACTTTTTTTTTAGGGCAACGGTGACTGTCGGTAATTTATAGACACCGTGATATTACGCACAGTTACTATAGAAGTTAGTACAAAATTTTCGATTTTTAAAACGCGCAATTTTGATCAAAATATCAAGTGTGATATATCACCAAAAGGAGATTTTATGCACTCAAAGAATATATAAGAATTTTTGTCGTATGTTAACTAGGTCACGTGACAGAGCTCTTCAAAGTTAAAAATCGTGATTTTCCAATGGCTGTAGAACCAGAAGTTAACAATGCACAACAAAAGTGAGGATATCATCGGATATATCTCGTAAGGGGCAACAACTTTTGTTCAGGTCACAAGGTCACCAAAGGTCAAAGTCACTAGATATGAGCCTTAATATTTTTGACAATTACTGAAAACATAAAACCGGTAATAAAAAAAATACGAATCCAAAATTCAAAAATCGGCTTCCTAAGTTTTGTTAGCAATCGATTGTTGATTCTTTAGACACCAAAATCACACAAATCAGATTTACCCCTGAAGCTTAATATCGATTTTTACAAAAATTGGTCACATCAAGATGGCGTCTAACACGTTACTTCCGGTTCAAATTTTTTCATTCCAAAATTGTTATAGGGATAATTTTAACTAATTTCAAAAAGAATTTTTCAAATAGATACAAAATTCCGGAAGTTGAAATTTCAAGTTTAGAGGCGAATGACCTCAAAACCGGAAGTGATATCGAAATTTTGAAAATAGATTTTTGTCAGGAATCTACTATTAAATTTTGAGACCGATTGAAATAAAATTGTAGAATTTGAAAAAAAACGCTATAATTAAAACAAAAAAAGTCAGCGACAAAAGTCAAAATCTATAGTCAGTTACTATAGAAGAAAGTACAAAATTTTCCAATATTAAAAAGCGCAATTTTGATTAAAATATCTAGTGTTATATATCATTACAAAGGGCAGATGAACACTAGTAAGATTCAATAAGAATTTTTGGTGTATGTAAATTAGGTCACGTGTCAGTGATCTTTGAAGATAAAAATCGTAATTTTCAATCCGCTATAAAACCGGAAGTAAACATTGCACAGCACAAATGAGTATATCAATGGATAGATATCATCAAGAGCAACAAATTTTGTTCAGGCCACAAGGTAACCAAAGGTCAAGGTCACGAAATAGGAGCCTTTGAAATTCTGGACATTACCGAAAAATTTTAACCGGAAATAAAAGAAAAGCAAAATCGAAATTAAAAAATCGGCTTCCAAATTTCTTTTCGCAATCGATTGTGATATCCAGATATACCAAAATTATGAAAAGCGCTCTATACTCTGAGGCCCCATTTTGAATTTTACAGAAGTATGACATATCAATATGGCGACCACTCTGTTACATCCGGGTCGGATTTTTTGATTTGAAGTTTTTTGTATGGCTATTTGTAACATATTGCAAAAAGAATTTTTGAAATATCTTCAAAATTCCGGAAGTTGAATTTTATATTTCAGAAGCGAATAGCGTCAAAACCGGAAGTGATATCAAAATTTTGAAAATTTGTTTATGTTCGCAATGAAAGTGTATTACTCTGTAAGTTTTCAGATTGATCGAAATAGAATAGCAGAAGTTAGAAAAAAGGTTAAAAAACTCAAAAATTGGAACTCAAAAAGTCAGCGACAAAAGTCAAAATTGTCGATTTTTTCAATTGCTATCTTGTAGTCATTAGCGCGAAGTAATAAACAGTAAGGTTTGAGCAAATTCAGACGAGTATTAAAGCTGATTAATGGAAAAAATTGAAAAACAGCCATTGACCACGGCTCATTTCCTGTTGGTCAAAATGGTGCCAATATACATTTAACAAATAATTGTCCACTATTTTGACCAGAAAACAACAACAGACAGTCTGTGGCATATTGCCTTCTTAGAAAACAAGCGAAGGTAAAATTCGAAAAAAAAAAAAAAACAATAGTCATTTGCAAAACAAAACTGCAATACTAGTGTCAGACAATGTGTGACATGTGCAGTTTTGGCTGGGGAGCGTGACCAGAAGTAGACAAAAAAAAAAAAAAAAAATAGTCATTTGCAAAACAATGAATTAAATAAATAATAAATAATAAATTAAAACTGTTCTTGCCTTTATAAGATGTTAGTGAAAGAGCTAATATCATGTAAAGCAAAGCTGTTAATGACATAGCAGAATAATAAGTGCTAAACTATAAACAAACCTACTTGTCAATCAATTAAAATCTGATGGTATTTTAACAGCGTGGGACTACTCAAAGGACTGAACTGGAAACAGGTAGGTAGGTAGATGACAAGTTAACTTTCGCTTCCAGCGGATGCTGATATCGCAAACTAAACTGGAAACAGAGCTACCTCGACTTATATAAG
>NW_008708451.1:32321-33842 GCF_000327385.1 Lottia gigantea | reverse complement strand
AAACTACAAAAGCGATCCGATTGCAACTTGGCAGAGTGATAGACAAATAGTTCCGTCAAATGGTAAAAATAACCGCATCTCAATCGCAGCTTTATTTGCTGAGATGTAAGCTTAGAAAGTGTAAAATTCAATGTAGCAAGGTGCCTAAGCTCCGCGTAAGCTCCGTTACTAGTCAAACTTGAGAGTCGGGGAGCTGAAATTTCTCGGACGGTCAGCCAGATGTCAGAGCTACCTGCCTGTCAATTTCAGTTATTAGAACCTTCATATTATATGGCCAAACATGTCCTGAAAACCTCATTGTCCAAAATACCTTTGTTTGGTGAAAAAAAAACTTTAGAAAATGATTTTTCAGTCATTTTAACCCAAGTCTGAAAATTTCAAAGTGCAATGCGGCCAAAAAGTTGACATCCTGAAACACAGCTCATCACTCTGCGCACACTTTGATTTTCGTGTCCCTAAAACCAGATCTGCTCAATGGTATTAGGAAACGCTGACCGTTTCTCTTCCCTTTTTCATGCCCTCTAATTCTTCGATCACCCTCTCATATGGCACCAAGCCATCCAGATTCCTGCAATCGACCAATCTACAGACTGCAAAAAAATGCAGGTTGTAGGCTATCTATACATCATGTAATTTTCTCAATTGTCACTTTTCTTCTATTTACAACTATATTATAGTACACAGTCTATTTCAGCCTCATTTCCACACTTTTCATCCAATCCACCTGAAATTTTACATCTGTAATATTACTCTCATCTCACATGTCAAATTTCAACTTCCTAGCCTCACTCCTTCACTTTTCTCTTTGGCTTCACAAGTTTACGACTTACCTTATATACAATTCTTACACAGCTTTTGGCCTTTTTTCACCACTTCTAATGGTCAAATCCAGCTCAAATTTGCTTATACATCTCATCATTCTCTACTCAAGAAAACAAGTTTGATCCAAATCGGTTGACTTAGACTTTTTTGTCCATTTTTTGTCCAAGTCCAAATACTTAGCTTCACTTTATAGTCAAGAGACTAACTATTCTCCGATTCGCTTGAAACTTGACATACGGATACAGTTTTTCATGTCCTATCCAACGGTGCAATTGTCAGCTTTCTAGCTTTGTAACTTTATGCACTTGCACATATGCATGAGTGCAAAATTTCCAAAACACCATTTTTTTCCCACGTTTTTAATAATCTGACCTAGCATGCGCAAAGATAAAAGACTCCTCTATCCGATCCTGCAAATTCTGAGATTCCTCAATTGACTTCCAATGCCCAGTTGCGCTGCTTTTCTACAATGTTGCCTACACTTGGTTACCAAAACAAGATGATCGCCGATTGGCCGCATTTCGAAAAAGATTCATTAGATATCAAACCTGAGCTCGCTTATTGAGAAATTACATTCATATAAGATATATTCCATACAAAATCCTGCAAACATTCTATCAATTTAACAAAAATGTTAGGGTTAGGGGTAGGGGTTGTTATTAGAGTTTTAGTGTCTAACCCATTGAAAAAGAGTCATAA
>NW_008708451.1:30234-31306 GCF_000327385.1 Lottia gigantea | reverse complement strand
CGGACAAGAAATAAGAAAGTTGGTAATGCGCATGCGCACAACAAAAATTCAATATTTCCATCAAATTTAGAATTGGATTATACACATACATACCAAGTTCGGTGAAATTCGGACAAGAAATAAGAAAGTTGGTAATGCGCATGCGCACAACAACAATTCAATATTTCCATCAAATTTAGAATTAGATTATACACATACATACCAAGTTCGGTGAAATTCGGATAAGAAATAAGAAAGTTGGTAATGCGCATGCGCACAACAAAAATTCAATATTTCCATCAAATTTAGAATTGGATTATACACATACATACCAAGTTTGGTGAAATTCGGACAAGAAATAAGAAAGTTGGTAATGCGCATGCGCACAACAACAATTCAATATTTCCATCAAATTTAGAATTAGATTATACATATACATACCAAGTTTGGTGAAATTCGGATAAGAAATAAGAAAGTTGGTAATGCGCATGCGCACAACAACAATTCAATATTTCCATCAAATTTAGAATTAGATTATACACATACATACCAAGTTCGGTGAAATTCGGATAAGAAATAAGAAAGTTGGTAATGCGCATGCGCACAACAAAAATTCAATATTTCCATCAAATTTAGAATTGGATTATACATATACATACCAAGTTTGGTGAAATTCGGACAAGAAATAAGAAAGTTGGTAATGGGCATGTGCACAACAACAATTCAATATTTCCATCAAATTTAGAATTAGATTATACACATACATACCAAGTTTGGTGAAATTCGGATAAGAAATAAGAAAGTTGGTAATGCACTTGCGCACAACAAAAATTCAATATTTCCATCAAATTTAGAATTGGATTATACACATACATACCAAGTTTGGTGAAATTCGGACAAGAAATAAGAAAGTTGGTAATGCGCATGCGCACAACAACAATTCAATATTTCCATCAAATTTAGAATTAGATTATACACATACATACCAAGTTCGGTGAAATTCGGATAAGAAATCAGAAAGTTGGTAATGCGCATGCGCACAACAAAAATTCAATATTTCCATCAAATTTAGAATTAGATTATACACATACAT
>NW_008708451.1:29313-30184 GCF_000327385.1 Lottia gigantea | reverse complement strand
ATCAATCTCTTGATAGAGGTCATCACTCTTGTGTTTAAAGGTCATCACTCTGGCATATAAGGACATCACTTTAGTATTTAGGGGGCATCACTGTGATGTATAGGGGCATCCCTATAGCATTTTGGGGCATCACTCTGGTGTTCAGGAGGCTTCACTCTGATTTACAGGAGCATTACTTTAGCATTTGATTGCATCTCTTTGATATTTAAGGGGTTCACTCTGATTGCATCACACTGACATATAGAGGGCATTACTCTGATATCTTAGGGGGCATCACTCTGATATTTAGGGGCATCATTCTGATGGCATAACACTGATATTAGGAAGGCACTACTCTGATATGTAAGGGGGCATCACTCTGATGGCATCACTCTGATATTTAGGGGCATCACTCTGATTGCATCACACTGATATTTAGAGGGCATCACTCTGATATTTTAGTGGGCATCACTCTGATGGCATCACTCTGATATTTAGTGGCATCACTTTGATATTTAGAGGGCATCACTCTTATGGCATCACTCTGATATTTAGAGGGCATCACTCTGATGGCATCAATCTGATATTTATGGGCATCACTCTGATATTTAGGGGAATCGCTCTGATATTTTAGGGCATCACTTTGACGTTTAGGGGGAAGCAATCTAATATTTAGAGGGGCATCACTCTGATATTTAGTGGCTGATATTTATTGGCATCACTCTGATATTTTGGAGGCGTCACTCTGATATTTAGGTGCATTACTTTGATTTTTTTACTCTGATTTAAAGGGGGCATCACCCTAATATTTAGTGGCTGATATTTAGTGGTATCACTCTGATATTTAGGAGGCATCACTCTGATATTTAGGTGCATCACTTTTATTGTTTCA
>NW_008708451.1:21362-22786 GCF_000327385.1 Lottia gigantea | reverse complement strand
ACTAAAGATTGACATGTCCACAGCCAATCTCATTGGTACACATTTTCGCAAAATCATTGATTCTAATCGCCCAAACGCATTAGGTCGCCCAAATTTATATTTATGGCTCGCCCAAACTTATGTATTGTAGATATATTTATCATGTAATAAAAGTATTGTTATTTTAGTGTCTTGATGTTCGCGTTGGTTTGTCATGTGAGTATGTATAAGTATGCTTGTGTATGAGAGTCCGTGCAAAGCCTGATAGTTTATTATATAAGATTGTATATGACAATATTGGTTACTCTACAATAAGTGCCGTTTGAATGAAAAGATCCTTGGCTAATGATTAAGTGGATATCATTTTCATTCTTGCATGTCAAAATGAAAGCTACATTCATTGGTTCGTCTTTCACCACCCATCTTCATCGTCATTTGAAGTGTAGCAGACGGCATTTTTGACCTGTTTACAAACACAGCTTGTATTATTATGTAGGTTAGATGTGTTTACTAGGTTTTACTTCATTCACCAGAGCACTGATTACAATTATTACTAATTGATGTCACTTTATCAACAATGTCTTAGTGTACTTTCTGGCTTCTGGTTGGTCAATTTGAAGGTCCTTGGTGTCAATTTCTGTATCTCTTGGAAACATCCAAACTCTTCCTTTCTTATTCATAATCTAGTTTTCTAGATATCAACAACACTTTAGATTGATCTCTATATCAATCTGTTTCCTTGTTGCTGATTTTTGGAATACCTTATATTTTTAGTACTTTGCTATTTTCAGTAATTTACAGGTATGTGTGTTTTGGGAGGGTATAATTTGCCTTGGTAGCCATTTATATTGACTCATGTCAGAGTCCGGCTTATTAAATTTATTCATCATTTTAGTTCTTATGTAGTAAGAAAAGGTTTTAATAATGTAATCATCATTTTCAGAATAATATAATTAGATGTTACAATAGAAGTAACTAATTATAATTAGTATCCTTTAAACCCCTCTTAGGGTAGGTTATTATTTTGGTTATTTAGTCTGTAATATAAGCCATAAAAACTGAAAATATAACAAGAAGGGTTTTATACAATAATACAAATAACGGGTTTGGTTTCTTACTGGGAAACTAAATTCATACGTAGGTAACACTAAATTTCATAGGCCGGTAATACACTGGAGGTATATGGCTCATGACAGATTTAAACAAGGGAACTACTTTGGGTCGACACCGTCTGAACAAACGTTTCAGCGAGAAAATTGAACTACACACAAAAAAGTTGCTCATAAAATGATTGATTTGGATAATAAACGTAGCGCGTAAAATGTAAAGAATAATTTTGGTAACTAAATTCTAAGTTTCCTACTGAACAGATGCTAACTTGACACTTGTCAATCAATATTCTGCTTTCGCCAGTCTTTTCATCGACAGAATTCTAAAGGCCGGTC
>NW_008708451.1:4860-7775 GCF_000327385.1 Lottia gigantea | reverse complement strand
TACAAGAAAGAACTATTATTTTTCGACGGGAACTTTTTGATTATGATATCCACAGTATGTACCCTGTTCGTACTAAAAATTTCTTCTAATACAATTTTGTCGGAGCGGCTTTTGATTTATAACGAAAACTTTCACTGTGAGAATAGGGCCTATATGTGCAGAAATATTTGCATCTGTTATTCGTGAAAGTCCTGATATCTCTGCTCCCAAAACACCTAATCGTAATCAAAATTTGCAGACGATACCACTATTTTGAAACATTGAATCACTTAACAATACCCCTATGTATTTTAGAAGAGTTGAAAATTGCGAGTGGATTGAAAGCTAATTATGACAAATGTGAGATTTCCCCACTCGGTGCCCTGAGAAAAAGAGGAATACATTATGATATACCAAACAACATTAGAATAACACAGAAGAGCATACCTGTTCTAGGTATCAAAATTCCATTAAATAACCAGCTTAATTCTATATGGCAACTCAACTTGAAAGTATTAAGAATATATTAGCTCTTTGGAAAGGAAAATAAAAAACATTGAATGGAAAAATCCTCATCTTAAAATCATTAGCACTACCAAAAATACTATATCAAATATCCATATTACCAAACCCACCAATTACAATGTTAAAACAAGTAGATCAATCATTCTTTGACTTTATTTGGGACAATAAACCGCATAAAATTAAAAAAGAACAGATGTGCTCCCCTATACCACTAGGTGACCTTAATGCCCCTAGATTTACTTTTTTCCAATCAAATAAAATTTCATGGATAAAAAGATTATTAAGCAAAAACTATCCACAGTTGTGGAAACTATCGATAAAAAATCAACTGAATATAGCATCTGCCATTGACTTAAATATATTTCAGCTCAATTTAAATTCCAAAGACATTAACATCACTTAATCTAAAAGACAATTTTATATCAGACATTTTACAGTACATAAAGACAGCATCATATGGTATAACTCACTTATTAAGATAAAAAAACCAACTAGTTTTTTTCAAATCATGGTTTGAAAATGATATAACCTTCGTCTCAAATTTAGGCTGTTTTTTAAACTTCAATGATTTTTCAAATAAGTACAACATTAAAACCAATTTTATTACATACTATGGACTAATAAACAGTATCAAGAAATATTTTCTAAATGCAACGATTCAATGTGATAATGTTAACAAGCTGCTAACATCTGATAATATATGTAAATATTCATACAACTTATTACATGAACATAAAAATATAGATCTGTCTATGAGTAAATGGCCTCAAAACATGTCGAGTAAACATCTCAAGCCTTCGACGTATATTAGAAAACTGACTAATGATCCGAAACTACGCAATTTTCAATATAAACTGCTTCACAAGTTAATTCCAACAAGAAAGTATCTCTTCAAATAGGTTACTCTGATTACCCTATATGTACTCGAAGCCAGGACACTGAAGGTACTATTATCACTATCTCTATCAATAGAACCATTTTGGACTGAATTAATATGAAAATTAAAAGGAATATCAAATAATATTAGGATAAACTTTGATAATATCATTTTTAACAACATTAAAATTGTTTTAAGCATGAATTTATTGAATTTTTAATATTAGCTGCGAAATATTTTATCCATACTATGAATATTGAAAACCGACTGTGTAACCTCTCACACTATACAATATAGAGAAACTATTGAAAGACTAATCGCTTTTGATAATATCACAAAACACAATGAGAAATAGTTAACCTTGCAGTATCTTACCTAACCTTTCACCCTATACCATTCACAGTCGTCACTACCTGTGGCTCATTTCTGAACGACTCACCTATTGGGCACTTCTTAGGGCTGGGATGTGGAAGACCTAAATAATCTAGAGCTGGACAGTGGTGTACCTCAGACCAGCTGGTAGTCGCTGGACCGTGGCGAGTTGAATGAGCTGGGATGGGGATGACCCTGGATTTGGTCTAAATAATCTAGAGCTGGACAGTGGTGTACCTCAGACCAGCTGGTAGTCGCTGGACCGTGGCAATTTGAATGAGCTGGGATGGGGATGACACTTGATTTGGTCTAAATATTCTTTCTTGTATCACATCTTCACAATGTCTATCTATGACAAACTTCGTCTTATACCTTGTCTGCAGCAGCAGAGGCACTAATTAGCGGAAAGACTTTAAACTATTGCTGGCACAGGAGGGGTTTGGCCCGGTTTCATCACCATCAGTTTAAAAAATGCCTGGTGCTTTTGCTGAAAATTGTGGCAGTGTACGATAACTTCGGCATCTACATGTACAAAACATATCAGAACGATATCAAATGTTTGCACCAGTTTGTTAAAGGGACAGTCCGCTTTTTTTGTAGGTCAAATTTGTGAAATCTATAAACCGAAATCTTCAGTTATGTAGGTCAAATTGTTAAAATCAGCAAGGGCAATAACTCAGGTTATTCTTAAGGTTTCAACTAATAATATCGAGCCATCAGGAACACTTATAGCATCAATTTACACCATTCCAATTTTCAATTAGACGTCTGTGATTCCATTCCATTCCATTAAAAATCAACGTTTTATGACGTCACTAATTTCAAAGTCCTTATGTGATAAAGCATATTTTACGATTAGTGACGTCATCAAACACTTATTTTTAGTAAAATTGCAGGAACCACAGATGGCTGATTGAAAATTGAAATGTGGTAAAATTGATGCTATCAGTGTCCCTGTCTTTCTATAATTTTATATTAATCACCCTGGCATATAAGGGCATCACTTTGATATTTAGGTGAATCACTCTAGCATTAAAAAAAAGGAAGATCACTTTGATGTTTAGTGGCATTTCTTTAGCATTTAGGGGGCATTGCTCTGATGTAAAGGGGCATCACTTTGGCATATAAAAGGGGTATCACTCTGATTTATAGGAGCATCACC
>NW_008708451.1:2704-4810 GCF_000327385.1 Lottia gigantea | reverse complement strand
AAGCATCACTCTGATTGCATCACACTGATTTTTAGAGGGCATCACACTGATATTTAGAGGGCATCACTCTGATGGCATCATTCTGATGACATCACACTGATATTTAGAGGTCATCACTCTGATATGTTGGGGCATCACTCTGATGACATCACTCTGAAATTTAGGAGACATCACTCTGATATTTAGGTGCATCACTTTGATTGTTTCACTCTAATATTTAGGGGGCACCACTGTGATATTTTTAAGGGGAATCACTCTGATATTTAGTGGCATCACTCTGATATTTAGGAGGCATCACTCTGATATTTAGGTACATCACTTTCATTGTTTCACTCTGATATTTAGGGCGCATCACTCTGATATTTTGGGGCATCACTCTGATGGCATCACACTGATATTTAGAGGGCATAACTCTAATGGAATCATTCTGATGGCATCACTCTGATATTTAGAGCTCATCACTCTGATATGTTGGGGCATCACTCTGATGGCATCACTCTGATATTTAGGGGACACCACTCTGATATTTAGGTGCATCACTTTGATTGTTTCACTCTAATATTTAGGGGGCATCACTGTGATATTTTGAGGGCATCACTCTGATATTTAGGAGGCATCACTCTGACATTTTGGTACATCACTTTCATTGTCTCACTCTGATATTTAGGGCGCATCACTCTGATATTTTGGAGCATTACTCTGATGGCATCACTCTTATATTTAGGGGCATCACTCTGATATTTAGGGGGCATCACTCTGATATTTAGTGGCATCACTCTGACATTTTGTGGCATCACTCTGATATTTAGTAGCATCACTTTGATTGTTTCACTCTGATATGTAGGGGACATCACTCAGATGGCATCACTCTGATATTTATGGGACATTACTCTCATGTCTTCGATCTTGCCAGTGATATAAGACTTGAACAACATTTGCCAATGGCATAAGTTCCTTAAAAGAACAGAGGCCGTATAATTCTAGAAATTTTAATAAAATATATACAATTTGATTTGATTCACATATTGTTAAAAAAAATTAATTTCGCATTTTGAGAGCACCACTATGATGTATGGGGGACATCATTCTAGCATTTAGGGAGCATCGCTCTAGGGTTTAGGGGGCCTCAGTCTGATATTTAGGGGCATCACTCTGATATTTAGGGGGCATCACTCTGATATGTAGGGGACATCACTCAAATGGCATCACTCTGATATTTATAAGACATTACTCTCATGTGTTCGATCTTGCCAATGACATAAGACTTGAACAACATTTGCCAATGACATAAGTTCCTTAAAAGAACAGAGGCCGTATAATTCTAGAAATTTTAATAAAATATATACAATTTGATTTGATTCACATATTGTTAAAAAAAATTAATTTCGCATTTTGAGAGCACCACTCTGATGTATGGGGGACATCATTCTAGCATTTAGGGAGCATCGCTCTAGGGTTTAGGGGGCCTCAGTCTGATATTTAGGGGCATCACTCTGATATTTAGGGTGCATCACTCTAGCATTTAGGGGGCATCAGTGTGATGTATATGGGCATCACTTCGTTGTTTAGGGGCATCACTGATTTATAGGGGACAGTATTCCAGCTAGGTATCACTCTTACTACAAAGAACATTACTCTGGCATATAAACGATCAGAACCGTAATACACAATAGATAAGATTGGTTATAACTTGCAAGAGTTATGTCCCTCTACTGCGTGCCTATAACGTCACACACGTGCTAGACAAAATGGCAACTGAAAGTAAAAATCTTCTCAACAGTAAAACAGAATTGTCAAGCGAGGAGAAATTTAAACTTCTCGGTTTAGATGTGCCCTATAATTTACACTTTTACGAGGAAATTATACAAGTAAAATTGCTAATTTCTCAGCGGCTGGTAAATGGTCAATTACGTCGTTATCGATAATTGTATCAAACTAATATGTTCTTCAATCCGCGTATAGTAGACATTCAAGCATAAAATGTGCTATAACAAGAACATTAGTACAGTATTAGGTCAGTGTAAAGTAATTATGTGCTTATTAAAAACAGTAGCGGTGCATTAAGATAAGACAACAATAAAATAAAACAACCAAGTTTCATTTAAA
>NW_008708451.1:0-1518 GCF_000327385.1 Lottia gigantea | reverse complement strand
GGGTAGGTTATTATTTTGGTTATTTAGTCTGTAATATATGTGTTTAAATACAGTAATTATTTATAAAGTAATTTGAAATATATCTCCTGCTATATCGTTTTCTGTATATAGCTATAGTTAATGTTCCGCTTAGTTTATACAATTATAAAGACCAGTTATATATAATATTTAAGTAGCTTAGTTTCCAGCACAATGTTCCTTGTTTCTTTTAATTGTATATTAATATTTTGTACATGTGTTCTTTCAGGGTTTTTATTAAAGGTTTAAAAACTACGATTATAGTTATTAATCCAACCCCAGTTCCCCCGTTACACTACTATCCATTGGGTAATATTATCCATTATTGGCGAATATAAATAAAAACAATTGTGTATAGTCTCTTGATAAAACCTCAATGTTCATATGGAATCCAATAAAATCACTATATTAAAATCAGTCTAAAATGTTCATTAGTATCCAACACAGTTAAAACATAATTTGAAAATGCCTCAAGAAGGGAGATTACCTATTTAAGATAACCACAGGAAGATTATCAAGTAGTGATTGGATATCATCTATCACTTGTAGGCACGTGTCTTATGTATTATGCATGTAGCCAGTAGCCAGACTTCTTTAATATGTAAACCAATGAGATTGGCTGTGGACATATTAATCTTTAGTTTGCAACCAATAACATTTGAGGGGGGAGGGTAAATTAATTTATTGTATTGAAGCAAGGGATTACCTTGTCATGATAACAACAATAGGAATCATAAGTTTATTTTAACAATTTCTTCAACAATATTGCTTCAAATGCTAGGATGTGGTCCAGCGACTACCACTGCACGAGCATAGATCCCAGACAGGATCTTATTAAATTCTAAGCCTCCTACTGAACAGATGCCAACTTGACACCTGTCAATCGATATTCTGCTTTCGCCAGAATTCTAACGGCCGGTTAAAAAGAGCTAATTTCCCTCTCAATCTTGAATAGTCGTCTGAACATGGTTTGTACAATTTGCCAGGGAGACTGTCTCTGGGTCTTGGCCGTGAATACCGAGGGATTGAGCTGGCCGTGGGTATTTTAAAAATCAAAACCGTATCCACCTAAATCTTTATTTATCGGGCTGGCCTTTACAGGCTTTTAATTTACATCAAGGGAGAATACAACCATGCCTTGGATAAATCATGTTCTGGTATGGGAAAACTATGCCTCTATACCATAAATAACTATACCATACACGACTAAGCCATAAAGACTGAAAATATAACAAGAAGGGTTTTTACACAATAATACAAATAACGGGTTTGGTTTCTTACAGGGAAACTAAATTTCATACGTAGGTAACACTACATTTTATAGGCTGGTAATACACTGGAGGTATATGGCTCATGACAGCTTTAAACAAGGGAACTACTTTGGGTCGACACCGTCCGAACAAACGTTTCAGCGAGAAAATTGAATACACACAAAAAACTAATATGCAGCACATCAGCACATGCTTATACATGATATATACAGAAAAACAGCTTATAGAA
>NW_008708450.1:7672-8537 GCF_000327385.1 Lottia gigantea | reverse complement strand
TTCTGACCATATCATTCATTCATTCTAACCATATCATTCATTCATTCCAACCATATCATTCATTCATTCTAACCATATCATTTATGCATATTAACCATATCATTCATTCATTCATTCATTCCAACCATATCATTCATTCATTCTAACCATATCATTCATTCATTCCAACCATATCATTTATGCATATTAACCATATCATTCATTCATTCTAACCATATCATTCTTCCTAACCATATCATTCATTCATTCTAACCATATCATTCATTCATTCCAACCATATCATTCTTCCTAACCATATCATTCATTCATTCTAACCATATCATTCATTCATTCTAACCATATCATTCTTCCTAACCATATCATTCATTCATTCTAACCATATCATTCATTCATTCTAACCATATCATTCATTCATTCTAACCATATCATTTATGCATATTAACCATATCATTCATTCATTCTAACCATATCATTCTTCCTAACCATATCATTCATTCATTCTAACCATATCATTCATTCATTCTAACCATATCATTCATTCATTCCAACCATATCATTTATGCATATTAACCATATCATTCATTCATTCTAACCATATCATTCTTCCTAACCATATCATTCATTCATTCTAACCATATCATTCATTCATTCATTCATTCTATCCATATCATTCATTCTAACCATATCATTCATTCATTCATTCTATCCATATCATTCTTCCTAACCATATCATTCATCCTAACCATATCATTCTTCCTAACCATATCATTCTTCCTAACCATATCATTCATTCATTTTAACCATATCATTCATTCATTCATTCTATCCATATCATTCATTCTAACCATATCATTCATTCATTCTA
>NW_008708450.1:0-904 GCF_000327385.1 Lottia gigantea | reverse complement strand
TCTCATGATATATTGTAAGTGAAACAATAATACAGCGTAGCTAACTGCCAAGGTTAGGTAACAGGAAGAGAGCGTAAGGGAGGTAATTAGAACTGGGAAACCAGTTCGTTTACACTAACGGCCGTTACATAGATAACCTATGTATTAAAAGCATATCTATGGCGTGTTCGTTTTATGGAATACATCACTCTTACCCCTTTCAACTTTGGTCGATTGCACTACCCCTTCCTCCCTATAAATCCTTACTATTTGCCTGGAGAAGTTATTTGTAGTCTGTTGCCCGATTCTCCAAACGGAATCATCGCGTTTTTTGGCATCATTCTTGCAGTTTCTTTCAAGACGCTTCCATTTCTCAAGCATGTCATGTACACAGAGGTCAATAAAAATATTGGATTCAAATGGGCCAATCAACTACCAGAAAATGACGAAGCAGATGATGACGTCATTTGTTACGATGGTAACGCAGATGCAGTCATAATGTTGTCATCTGGGACAACTGGCATGTCCAAAATAACGGTTCATTCTCAATTAATGATAAAATCAGTCCTAAAGCCTGTATCTTCATATAGTGTATTTTACTAATCTTTTTTGATGTGAAGAGACTGGTTTCTGTAGACCCGTATAAATTGTATACGACATCGCAATGAGTTAAACAGCGATCAACGACAGCGGAAGATATTGGTCGAGCCCCTAAAGACCCCCAATGTCTTCCAGCCAGTCTTTAGGTCTTCTTTTATTTTCTAAGACTTCGAAAAGTTGCATTAAGATACCTAATAAGAAATATTCCTTCTTTAGCTGTATCAAATTTAGTATAAAAAAGTATTGTTTATGAAGAACATTTAGTACATTATTTCTGAAAATGGCATAAATACTCAGATCGAAATTGACATTTAGAGAATACATC
>NW_008708449.1:7781-8537 GCF_000327385.1 Lottia gigantea | reverse complement strand
TCTTCCAACAACTACCTAGTCTGTGATATCAGTTAATTGGAAGCGAACGTTAACTTGTCATCTACCAACAACTAACTAGTCTGTGATATCAGTTAGCTGGAAGCGAACGTTAACTTGTCATCTACCAACAACTACCTAGTCTGTGATATCAGTTAACTGGAAGCAAACGTTAACTTGTCATCTATCAACAACTACCTAGTCTGTGATATCAGTTGGCTGGATGCGAACGTTAACTTGTTATCTACCAACAACTACCTAGTCTGTGATATCAGTTAGCTGGAAGCGGACGTTAACTTGTCATCTATCAACTACTACCTAGTCTGTGATATCAGTTAGCTGGAAGCGAGCTTTAACTTGTCATCTATCAACAACTACCTAGTCTGTGATATCACTTAGCTGGAAGCGAGCGTTAACTTGTCATCTACCAACAACTACCTAGTCTGTGATATCAGTTTGCTGGAAGCGAGCGTTAACTTGTCATCTACCAACAACTACCTAGTCTGTGATATCAGTTAGCTGGAAACGAGCGTTAACTTGTCATCTACCAACAACTACCTAGTCTGTGATATCAGTTAGCTGGAAGCGAGCGTTAACTTGTCATCTATCAACAACTACCTAGTCTGTGATATCAGTTAGCTGGAAGCGAGCGTTAACTTGTCATCTACCAACAACTACCTAGTCTGTGATATCAGTTAGCTGGAAGCGAACGTTAACTTGTCATCTATCAACAACTACCTAGTCTGTGATATCAGTTAG
>NW_008708449.1:0-1120 GCF_000327385.1 Lottia gigantea | reverse complement strand
TAGTTATTGACAGTTGTTAGCTAGCTAGAATCTTACTGACTCTTACCTAGCCTCTGATAGTTATTGACAGTTGTTAGCTAGCTAGAATCTGACTGAGTCTTACCTAGCCTCTGATAGTTATTGACAGTTGTTAGCTAGCTAGAATCTTACTGACTCTTACATAGCCTCTGATAGTTATTGACAGTTGTTAGCTAGCTAGAATCTGACTGAGTCTTACCTAGCCTCTGATAGTTATTGACAGTTTTTAGCTAGCTAGAATCTGACTGAGTCTTACCTAGCCTCTGATAGTTATTGACAGTTGTTAGCTAGCTAGAATCTGACTGAGTCTTACCTAGCCTCTGATAGTTATTGACAGTTGTTAGCTAGCTAGAATCTTACTGACTCTTACCTAGCCTCTGATAGTTATTGACAGTTGTTAGCTAGCTAGAATCTTACTGACTCTTACCTAGCCTCTGATAGTTATTGACAGTTGTTAGCTAGCTAGAAACCTACTGACTCTTACCTAGCCTCTGATAGTTATTGACAGTTGTTAGCTAGCTAGAATCTGACTGAGTCTTACCTAGCCTCTGATAGTTATTGACAGTTGTTAGCTAGCTAGAATCTTACTGACTCTTACCTAGCCTCTGATAGTTATTGACAGTTGTTAGCTAGCTAGAATCTGACTGAGTCTTACCTAGCCTCTGATAGTTATTGACAGTTGTTAGCTAGCTAGAAACCTACTGACTCTTACCTAGCCTCTGATAGTTATTGACAGTTGTTAGCTAGCTAGAATCTTACTGACTCTTACCTAGCCTCTGATAGTTATTGACAGTTGTTAGCTAGCTTGAATCTGACTGAGTCTTACCTAGCCTCTGATAGTTATTGACAGTTGTTAGCTAGCTAGAATCTGACTGAGCTTTACCTAGCCTCTGATAGTTATTGACAGTTGTTAGCTAGCTAGAAACCTACTGACTCTTACCTAGCCTCTGATAGTTATTGACAGTTGTTAGCTAGCTAGAATCTTACTGACTCTTACCTAGCCTCTGATAGTTATTGACAGTTGTTAGCTAGCTAGAATCTGACTGAGTCTTACCTAGCCTCTGATAGTTATTGACAGTTGTTAGCTAGCTAGAATCTGACG
>NW_008708448.1:7669-8536 GCF_000327385.1 Lottia gigantea | reverse complement strand
TGTGAAACATCCCGAAGATCGGGTATGCAAACACACCAACCTGTAGTATAATAAATAGATTATTAAGAGTGAATTCTTTCATTCAATTGACATGAAATGGAGATTTACGTCCCTGTTTTTCAATTGGGCAACACCAGCAGTGTGCAGTCAAAGTATATATTGGATAGAATTGCGTGGCTGCTGTTTTTATATGTATCAGGCACACTGATGGCATCGATTTGCATCATTCCAATTTTCAGTCTGACTTACGTGGTTCCTGCAATTCCACTAAATCCCAAAGATATCATTTGCAGCTTTTGCGATAGTGCCTCTAAAAGTCGGTCTCGTGTCTGTTTTAAACCTATATCTACTTGCCTAACTGAAAGCCAAAGTACATTGCAGTTACCCAGAAAGTCAAATTATCAAATGATCCTTACCGTATCCCTCAACGAACCTGTACTCGAGGGCTTCCTTCGGTATAGCAACCGAAACGAAGCCGCCCTCATCGGTTGTATCGCTTACAACTCGAAAGTTGTAAGCGTTCTCATTGGGTAAATCTAAATTAAACAAATTAAGGTGTTTATTGTTTTTGCATCTTCATTTGTATCAAAAGAGTCTTGGAAGGCTGGCGTCACCACTAGAAATACCACGACTCTTTCTTGTTCCAAAATTATATGTTCTTGTTTGCCACCCCGGCCAATCTCTTCAAACAAGAAATGAATTGATCCTTACCCATCTCCACAATGTCAAGCTCTTACGACTTTCGTCTTATACCTTGACTGCAATAGCCACTATTCCTGTATCACGAAATGTGGCGAATTGACTGGATCGTACATCAACGAATACAGCCAATCAGGACCCTCGACAGAAAGTACGTAAACATTATGG
>NW_008708448.1:0-1041 GCF_000327385.1 Lottia gigantea | reverse complement strand
CTTCAGTAGTAAAAAGATGTATATATTTTATAATATCCTAAACCTACCATTACCCTAACTTCAGTAGTAAAAAGATGTATATATTTTATAATATCCTAAACCTACCATTACCCTAACTTCAGTAGTAAAAAGATGTATATATTTTATAATATCCTAAACCTACCATTACCCTAACTTCAGTAGTAAAAAGATGTATATATTTTATAATATCCTAAACCTACCATTACCCTAACTTCAGTAGTAAAAAGATGTATATATTTTATAATATCCTAAACCTACCATCACCCTAACTTCAGTAGTAAAAAGATGTATATATTTTATAATATCCTAAACCTACCATTACCCTAACTTCAGTAGTAAAAAGTTGTATATATTTTATAATATCCTAAACCTACCATTACCCTAACTTCAGTAGTAAAAAGATGTATATATTTTATAATATCCTAAACCTACCATTACCCTAACTTCAGTAGTAAAAAGTTGTATATATTTTATAATATCCTAAACCTACCATTACCCTAACTTCAGTAGTAAAAAGATGTATATATTTTATAATATCCTAAACCTACCATTACCCTAACTTCAGTAGTAAAAAGTTGTATATATTTTATAATATCCTAAACCTACCATTACCCTAACTTCAGTAGTAAAAAGTTGTATATATTTTATAATATCCTAAACCTACCATTACCCTAACTTCAGTAGTAAAAAGTTGTATATATTTTATAATATCCTAAACCTACCATTACCCTAACTTCAGTAGTAAAAAGATGTATATATTTTATAATATCCTAAACCTACCATTACCCTAACTTCAGTAGTAAAAAGATGTATATATTTTATAATATCCTAAACCTACCATTACCCTAACTTCAGTAGTATAAAGATGTATATATTTTATAATATCCTAAACCTACCATTACCCTAACTTCAGTAGTAAAAAGATGTATATATTTTATAATATCCTAAACCTACCATTACCCTAACTTCAGTAGTAAAAAGATGTATATATTTTATAATATCCTAAACCTACCATACCCT
>NW_008708447.1:7601-8537 GCF_000327385.1 Lottia gigantea | reverse complement strand
ACTAGAGCCACTCGTGGCACAGAGTGGGACTTTGCAAATGTAGCAATTTGCTAAAGACCCCGAAAAAATCAACCATCGACGATAATTAGGTCAAGCGCAAGAACAAGTCTAAAGTTGATAATTTTTTTATAAGATTCTAATACCGGAAGTAGACGTCAGACCTCACAAATAAAAGTATCAGCAGATAGCCAAGGTCAATGACCTTTGATCTTGTAAAAGAGAAAGTCTAAAAAGGTCAAGATCAAGAGATATACGTCATCAAAATTTCTAATTGCACACGACTATAAAACCGGAAGTTGACATATGACAGCAAATATGAAAGTAAATATAGATAGCCAATGCCAATGACGTTTTATCCTACAAAGGTCAAGGTCAACAAAGGTCAAGGTCAAAAATTGAAAATTTTCAATTTCCAAAGCCTGTTCCTTTTTTTGAACTAAGAAGCGGAAACAACCGAAATTCTAAGACAAAGTGGCTCACAATATGAGGTAATTGTATGCAAAGTTCCATTTTGAACAAACGTATACTTTGCGAGTTATGCTCATGGCCAAAAATATCAATAATGAGTAATATTACCCGGATGTGCCACGCCCACCTTAATTTTTTTGCATAGGGTAATTGATATTCCAACTGTTATGTTGTGTTTCAAATTTCAAGCTTCTACATTATTCAAGTCAAAAGATATAGGTCAACAAATGTCAACAAAGGTCAAAATCGAAAAATGAAAATATCCAAATGTTAAAACCCGTTCCTTTTTTGGAACTATAAAGCTGAAACAACTGAGCTGTTAACACAAACTGGCCAAAAGGATGAGGTAATTGTGTGCAAAGTCCCTTTTTTAACAAACGTATCCTATGCGAGTTATGCCCCAGCCCCAAAATGTAAACAATTAGTAATTCAACCCGGATGTGCCACGCCCATCCCAATTTTTTTGTC
>NW_008708447.1:0-2538 GCF_000327385.1 Lottia gigantea | reverse complement strand
ACATTATTATTACAGTAAACTTAAAAATCAAAACACTATGCACATAATTAATAACAAACCTTATCAATATATATAAAGATACAATGATTGGATAATAATGTTGTCGAGGGGGTATAGCTTTAGCCAATAACAAAACTACACCATAAAGGTTCCATAGAATTTATTTAAATAACAATAAAAACCCTGAAAGTATATATAAATAACATGATTATAATACAATCTAGTAAAATAATTATTTAAAGTAGAACATCTCTATTCTTAAATAAGATAAACATATATAACAAAATCCACGCTTACTACAAATTACCTACTGATCTCTATAATATGAAGCATATAAATATAACTGGCAATTACACGTATGCAAATGGATATTAATATAAATTACTAAATAATATAAAACTAATAGAACTAATAACCTACCCTGAAAAGGGGTTTAAACTTAGTAAAGGTAAATTAGGTGAAGTACCTAAGTTGGGGGACAGGCTCTGAAAAGGGAATGTAAATGTATGGTTATATATATTGTGTATAATAGAATGCATATAAGGGAATATATTACTTGATACTTATAAATTTATTAAACAAACTTGACCAAATTTGCACAATTAAACATGGCTGCCAAACTGGTATCCAAGGCAAACAAAGAAAACTATGAACTTGAAACACTAGGCTACATAAACTACAGTATATAACTTTAACATACCTGATGGTAAATTCCAGAAAGTCACAATAATATAGAAACTATATTACAAACATAAATCCAAATACTGGTGTATCTGTATTGAAGAAGTTTCAATACATAGAAAAATGACAGAAAAGTAACTAGCATCCTACACCTATGAAAATTAGAATCTCACTACAACAAAACCAGTTGCTAAAACTCAACATGAAAAGTAATTAAAAGAGTTCAGTGATTAAAGTAGAAGATCTGAGATGAAGAATGCTCAGATAGAGAGAAATAGAAAAACCAGTGAAGTGTAACTTTAAATGTTAGTTAAATACTGTGCTGAATTAAAGGAGCTAAACCTGAATATTTACACTCTTCAACATTTCCATGGCTGTATCAAATTCATAAGTTACGTGTTTTATGAAGAACATTTAAAGTGCAGTATTTCTGAAATTGGAATAAATACTGATTGGGCCATCGCAATTCGTCTCAGATGTAGATCAGAATCGCAATTCGACATACTAGAAAAATAATTCTAATTTTAACCCAGTTGACCTGTCCTTAAATATAATTGAAGAATCATCGTATATATATTATAACAATTGTTCACAAACTTTTTGAAGCCAAGTCAATCGTGAATTCATTTATAAAACCGGCCACATTTACTCGAAAATTGACTCGAAATTATTAATGTCAATATTGGACCCGTCACGTTTTGCCAGTACTATTATATTGGATAATGGTACGCCGAGATCAAACGAGAACGTATTTTAAAATGTCAAAAACAAGTAATGCATCAAAATATTGATTATTAAACTTATGTCATAGAATTATTATTCTATTTCACTATTTTTAAAACAAGTAATGTATCAAAATATTGATTATTAAACTTATATCATAGAATTATTATTCTATTTCACTATGTTTAAAACAAGTAATGTATCAAAATATTGATTATTAAACTTATATTATAGAATTATTATTCTATTTCACTATGTTTAAAACAAGTAATGTATCAAAATATTGATTATTAAACTTATATCATAGAATTATTATTCTATTTCACTATGTTTAAAACAAGTAATGTATCAAAATATTGATTATTAAACTTATATCATAGAATTATTATTCTATTTCACTATGTTTAAAACAAGTAATATATCAAAATATTGATTATTAAACTAATATCATAGAATTATTATTCTATTTCACTATGTTTAAAACAAGTATTGTATCAAAATATTGATTATTAAAATAATATCATAGAATTATTATTCTATTTCACTATGTTTAAAACAAGTAATGTATCAAAATATTGATTATTAAACTTATATCATAGAATTATTATTCTATTTCACTATGTTTAAAACAAGTATTGTGCCATATTTTGAGATGAAATCAGGTTAGTGTTTAATTAATAAAGACTATTGATGACAGATGGACTACTGATAGAGGATAGTGACTATAGAAGATAGTAGGTTAGTGTATTGTGACTATTGATATAGAATAGTGACTATTGATGATAGTAGGTTAGTGTATGGTGACTACTGATAGAGGATAGTGACTATAGATGATAGTAGGTTAGTGTATTGTGACTATTGATAGAGGATAGTGACTATAGATGATAGTAGGTTAGTGTATAGTGACTATTATTAGTGTATAGTGACTATAGATGATATGTTCGTGTATAGTGACTATTGATAGAGGATAGTGACTATAGATGATAGTAGGTTAGTGTATAGTGACAATTGATATAGGAAATGACTATAGATGATAGTAGGTTAGTGTGTAGTGACAATTGATAGAGTATAGTGACTATTGGTGATAGTAGGTTAGTGTATAGCGACAATTGATAGAGTATAGCGACTATGAAT
>NW_008708446.1:7353-8542 GCF_000327385.1 Lottia gigantea | reverse complement strand
TTTTCTTGGCGTTTCCACTGATTGACCCACTACGTCAGTCTTCGGAACATCCGTGCTGGATCTCTTCCTCTTTGGTTTGGTATCCTTATTTGGTGGTTGTAGATTCGTGACATTGTCGGCACATACTCTTGATACTGCGTCCATAACGTCCTTTGGATTGATTTCACCAGCCTTGGATCTGGAACTAATTGCTACTGCAACCAACCTACAACAGAAATCAAAAAATTTAGATTCGTCCTTGAACTCCGGCGTGAATCCTTTCGGAGTTTGAGCCGGGGCAGGTTTGGGGCATTCGACCACGGGCTTGGGGGCAGCGGGCACCGTGTTGGCCGAGACGTGATGGCGAGCTTCTTGGGAGGATACCTTGTAGGTGTGTTGTATCCTTATTTCCGCTCTTCTCGACAGGAACGAAGGGCACTGTGCGGAGTTGCTGGAGTGGTTATCACTGCGACAATTCACACACCGTACCTTCTTGGATTTACACAGCTTGGTGCTGTGCCCCTCTCCACACTTTTCGCAGCAAACTTTGCTGCGGCAGAACTTCTCTAGGTGACCCAACTTCTGGCACTTCTGGCATCTTCGTACCTTTGGGATGTAAGGGTGGAGCTGGTACCTGGAATAAAGAAGGGGAAGAGGACCATTAGGTACTTTCCCGCTTGCAAATGTTAATTGGACAGTCCTTACGGACTTGCCCTCCCGAGGTTTGTAGAGGTACAAACCCTCTACAGCGTGATTGTGGAGCTTAAGATCCTCCAGCAATTCACCCTCTGAGTACTCGGAGGGGACGCCATAAATGACGACCCGTTCCGTCTTGTTGAAGGTGGACATGGCCGAGTCCACCTTCATCCCACACAGTGCGGTTTGGTTGGCAGCATAAACCGCATCTGCCAGGAACTCAAAGTTCAGCCGCACGTTGCCGTTGGCCAGGACTTTGACCTCCGGAAGAGAGCTATACTTCCACTCTTTCCGGATGAAGTCGCCGATGACCTTCGACTTCGTGCTGCCGAAAGTTTTGCCCCCGCTTGGCTTCACTATTACAATGTTGGAGAACTCCGGCCTTGCTACCCTGGGTTGCATGGTAGCAGCTGGCCGACTCGCAACATCGGCATAGCTAACCTTGGTGGATTGTTGGGAGGCCATTTTAGCTGAAATTGAAGGTTTGATTAGTGCAAGTATAAAATATAAAATA
>NW_008708446.1:0-847 GCF_000327385.1 Lottia gigantea | reverse complement strand
TATAATATTTACAATATGGTGCATTTAAAATATAGGCTGTACATTATATATTGGCATGGGGAGAGTATAGCAGTAGTAAGATTTGTGATGATGGAGATGCAGAATGATGTACTTCAGCCCAAGACGACTGGAAACAAGGAGGCCGACTTACGGACTGAGGCGAGGTTTCATTGATTTTTTTTTTGTATCATCTGGGTGCGCTGGGCCCGGTGACCAACAAGAGGTGGAAGGTGTGGGGATAAGCCCACCCTACGATCACCAGAGCCAGCAGCCCAGAGAAGGTTGTTGTAAAGGTACTGTAGGGGGGGTCGGGGCAGGGCCGACGTTGATTTCCAGACTACTCTGCGAACCGTAGTCGGCACCGCCCGGAATATGTTAGACTGGCGGACAGACCAGGACTGGCGGATGGGAATACATTTTATGGTATGAATAACGGACGGTATGGAGCATACTCCAGGCTAGGGACAGGATGGTATAGGTCTGGTAATTATTTTAATACAATTTAGATGGGTCTAAAATATTGGAGAGATTTCTAGTAGGTTATATAATAGTTTGTCAATAAGTGTATTGACTGGAGGCGGCACTGTGCGATTGGTCCATATGATGTTGAAATAGTGGTACATGTGAGGGAACAGGAACCTGTCTATCCCCCATAGAAATCTGGTCCAGGGACCAATGACCAAGTCTTTCCTGAGGGTGTTTTTTGTAAAATAGCAAAAACTATCCCTCAATGGTTTTAGGAATTTGCAATTTGCAAACAGGTGGAGAATGGATTCCGGATCCTGTTTGCAAAATGCACACGCGGTACTGAAATTTTGAGTACTTCGCGTTTGAAGAAAACATTTAG
>NW_008708445.1:7663-8545 GCF_000327385.1 Lottia gigantea | reverse complement strand
CCGATTATATCTGACTGTGGTAGTGAGTCATATGCAGTGTCAGAATACATTGATCATTTCTTACTACCTCTAGCATGCCAACATCGCGCCTACCTTAAAGACACAACCGATTTTGTCAATAAAATAAAAAATCTTCGAGTTCCCTCTAATGCTATTTTAATTTCTATCGACGTTTCTTCTATGTATACCAATATCGATAACACTACTGGTTTAACGGCAGTTCGTAAAGCTTTTAATAGAAACCCAGATCCAAACAGACTCGACGATGCAATTCTACAGCTTTTAGAGATTTGTCTTAGTCGAAACGATTTCACATTTAATGGTAAAACATATTTACAAACTTCAGGGACAGCAATGGGCAAACGATTCGCCCCTTCGTACGCAAACCTTTTCATGGCAGAGTGGGAACGTGAGGTGTTGCCCTTCTGTCCATTTGACCCACTTTTTTACGGACGCTTTTTGGATGACATTTTTATGGTTTGGACTTATTCTATCGAACAGTTTTGGAAATTCTTTGAAATCCTTCTATCAAACTAACCGCAAACGTGAGTGACAAAAGCATAGACTTTCTCGATACCACAGTCTTTAAGGGAGATTCCATAGCAGAAACAAATAAACTGGATATTAAAGTGTATTTCAAAGAAACTGATACTCATCAACTCTTGCACAAGAGCTCCTTTCACCCAAAACATACCTTTTCTGGTATAATTAAGTCACAAGTTTTACGATTTCATCGAATTTGTACAAGATCTTCTGATTTCAACCAAGCCTGTACGATTGTTTTCTCAAAACTGAAAGAGCGTGGGTACTCTAAACGATTTTTACGAAACATAAAAAATTCCACCTTAGCACAGATAGCAGCTAAAAACAGACTTTATGCCG
>NW_008708445.1:0-2990 GCF_000327385.1 Lottia gigantea | reverse complement strand
GAATGGGCGGCAGCAAAGCGGTGTTGTGCTTTGTCTACATGACCTTATGTCTGTTCTACCGATCTGATTGGTCAGATTTAAATAGCACCAATCTCATTTCCACGCCCCAAAACGAAGTGCAGTGTGCTTAGTTTAATACGGGTTAATAAGACCATGTCAAAACCCGTATTTAGGATACGATGGGCTTAAACTCAAAGCGCTACTCTTTCTAATAGGTAACTATTATTATTACAACCTTATCCACATTCCTTACCTTGGTCAATTGACTGAATCAAAGTGATGATAATGCTGGTGGTCTAAGAGTCCAAGAGAGATGTCGTGGCTGACAAGCGTTGACGTTATCTGCCATTTTCGTAGGTAGGTAGGTAGATGACAAGTTAACGTTCGCTTCCAGCGGGTGCTGATATCGCAAACTAGGTAGTTCATTTCGGCTTTGTTAATACATCAATGTTGAATGAGGTTTATTAACAGTTAAAATAATCGTAGTACAGTACAAATATAAATGAATGGAGTTTTACGTCCTACTCTTCTGCACCTTGTGGGCTAATGAAGACGGGCAACGCCATGCAGGGTGCGATGAGGGAAATTTTGCCAGGACAGCGGCATTAGCCTGCTCTTTTTCGATTTCCAACTGTCGAGGGATCTTCAATGTGCACAGCCTGTAGCACATGGGGCCTCGGTTTATTGTCCCATCCGAACGACTAGACGCTTTTATTATGTCAGCCCCTCATACCTGCATCACTGACAGGGGGAAACCGGGTTGAAAAATCCGAAGGTATTATCTCGAGCCTGGAGCTCCCGGTCAGTACAGTGGTCAGTAGTAGTTATTGGTTTATGGTAGTTGTTAATAATAGGAATAATACATATCTAAGAACTGATGATACAGATCATGATGTGATGATTGACTAAAAAGACAATAATAAAATTGTTAATTAGACTTTAACTTTAACAATAACTCGTCTTATAACTGGTGGGGTGGGTAACGCCTGATTGCTGGCATATGATTGACTAGGATGACTTTGACTAGATGCTCCTAACTATAATCTTGACTATAATTACAATAAGACCCAAACTTGCAGTCTATGTATCTCTAAATGCGTCTATCAAATGAACTTGGCCTCAGATGACGTTGATATTTACATTAATAATTACTATTGACTTCAGCTTTTACATGATGTTAATTTTTTTTATGTCCGACACGTAGTTTCGGTTTTATGGGTGTCACTGAAAGTTGAATCTGCATCTTTAACATGTGCCCTATTAGAGATAGAGAAATAATTCTGTCGGATTCAAAATGCTGAGATCTTGAGCTTTCCAGTGATATATAACATGCATGCCTTACATGCAAATTCGAAAACCCATTTACTTAACATGGGACTATTATTAGATAAATCGGCTAATAAGATTAACCTGGCTGTCAACCCCAATATAAATCAAAGTTTAAGTAATTTTAAAGACACCCTCCCTTTTATATTTCTTTAAAATGTTTTGTGTCCAGTTAAGGTATATAAATAGGTTCTAGGATGGATTGAACCGTGTTATACTGTAAGTTAAGCTTACGGAAGCACATTAAAGGCATACCCCCACTTAATTTCCCAACTTTCTTATTTTTTATCCAAATTTCACCAAACTTGGTATGTATTTGTATAATCCAATTGTAAATTTGATGGATATATCGAATTTGCGTAGTGCGCATGCGCATTGCCAACTTTCTTATTTACTATCCGATTTTCATCAAACTTGGTATGTATGTGTATAATCAAATTCTAAATTTGATGGAATTATCGAATTTGCGAAGTGCGCATTTTTTTTCGTATTGATTTTTTTTTTTTCGTCCAGCGCAGGCCGGTTTTCTCGGAAACAGCAACAGGTACGGGAAAACCGACTTCGTGGCGTTTCGTAACTCGTGGCTAATCCTATCTTAAATGTAAAACGAAAACTTTCTGAGCAACGTTAGCAACATTGGCAACAAACGGAAAATGGACTCTAGAGGGTGTGTTTATCAATCGATTTTGATGGGGTTTTCTTCATCGTAATTCTTGTAACAAAGGACATATGATAGCAGTTGAAAATTTTCGATTTTCGAAAATTCGTTCTAATTTTTTTTTTGCCGAAATTAATCGAAAAATACTATTTCGGTTATTATTTGGCGGATTGACTTGAAACTTACATGGTGTAGACTGACAGCAAAGTGGAATAAAAGCACACATTCAAAATTTTTTCATTACTTCCGGTTTCGATGTTAGTACTTCCGGTGGTATCACTTCCGGTGAAATTGAGTTATCTCAAAAATAACATATGCATTATATTACCAGCCTTAATACAAACTTATCAAATTAAAAAAATTAGCACCGGAAGTAACATTTAGGCCGCCATTTTGGTTTGCCTCATTTTGTAGAAATTGCTATTCAGAGGCCATTTTTCACCTGAGTTGCGTAATTTTTGTGTCATACGATACGTTTAATGTCCATCTACAGTCCTTAGGAAGCATAATTTTGATTTTCGGTATTGCCTTTTTTGTACAATCTGATGTTTTTTTCCAAAGTTTGAAGGCTTATAACTCATGACCTTGATCTTTGATGACCTTTATATTGACCATGGTGATAAAGGCTGTCCTTGACCTTCTCATGACCTTTTGACCTTTAGGGTTAAACAGCAAATTCTGATTTTATAGGGGTCTAAATATGGTCAATTTGGCATTTTTGCAGTGCTGTATCTCAAACCCTAATTGATTTAGCGACATACTACTTTCAGATTATTAATGCACTTAATAAATGGATTCAATTTATATGGCATTTGATCGTGTCAAAGTCACATTAAAGGAAATGTTGCAATTTCCTTCAAACTTTGAACGCTTGTCTTTTCATGGCATAATAAAATGACAGGGCTATCTGCTTTTTAGGATATGGGTCTAATCCAAGCTGTTTTATGCTCATTTCTGCTCAAGTCCATGCAAAAATAGCCTAAGCATAGCCTACACTTGAATTAGA
>NW_008708444.1:7155-8772 GCF_000327385.1 Lottia gigantea | reverse complement strand
TAATGAAATTTTTGCATCAATCTAGATACAGCCTTAAATACAAAACAAACCTTTATTATGTGATGATCTGGTGTGATGTGAGTCAAGGGTTGTTAATTCGACTTTATTTGCTAGTTAAGTTCAAACGATGATCCAAAATGTTTGACAATATTGTTGGTTTTAAGGACATTTTTCTCTGAATATTCAAATGAACAGATTTTTGTAAATTTTCATAATTACAACAGAATATGGTTATTTTTCAACTAAAATTTTCTCAGCACAAACCCTGAACATTTTCTGATTATTCAAATAGGCGTGCACCTTTTTGTAAATTTTTCACAAGTACATTCTTAATTGAATCTTTACAGCACCAGTCTTGAATATGTTAAACTAAAATAAAGATACAGGATACACGATTACAGACAAACAACACAATTGCACAACAGCCCGATATCATAATGAATTTGTTCGGCGACGTTTTAATCGAGGAGGCGTAGAGATAGTCGCAGATGCATTAGAATTACTGTCCGTAAACAAATCTGAATTCTTAAAATTGAATGTTATATCTTCGTCCACCATTAACGAATTTTCACTAAGGCTTTCAGAGTCTGAGAATTCACCAGACGTCGTTGTTTCTAAGGGTGTTGCTAGGGACTCATCTGAAATATCCTGCGTAACTTGTGTATAGAATAAAATATAGGCTTGTGATTTCTGTACGTCTTGTAGAGTGGTGAACTCCACTTTAGAATCATTACAATCTAACCAGGAATCTGAAAAAATATAAATGAGTTGATTTAATACAAGGTTTTTGATTTGATATATTTACCAGACATATTTTATCCATATAAATCTGAAAGAATAACAATTGGTTGCCTAGCAAGATGTATAAATAACTTTATAAACTTCGTTAATAATTTCAGTATATCAAGGGAAGTCATTACTCTGTGTCAAATCATATCAAAATATTATAAAATTCAGTAGTTAAAAGATGATAAACCTTTGCAAACATACTGGAAATCGTCCTAGGGTGCATACAAACAAACTGTAGGACAAGGATGCAGAAAACCCCAGACAAGCATGCCCTTCCCCTGTGCCCTCCCCTTGTAACTGTAACTAAAGATTGTAAACTCTACCTGCTTCATTACTCCAACAATATGAAGTATAGTGGCCTGATCCGAAGCCCCACCCATGATGAACTACGACCCCTGCCAGTCGGTAGGTACATGAAGTCCAGCCGACCGAGTCTGAACAATATGGTGACATGTCTAAATCTTCATCAAATCTAACATGTGCTGCTATTTTCTCTCTATGATAACGCCCTGACCATCTGAAGTATTTGAAATAATTACTATTAAATAAAAGAGATTTACTTTAGTTCTCAACCAAGAATATTTGTTAATGGTTACTATAACAATGGCAAAACTTTTGATATTCACAGTGTATTAGGCTATATTTACATTAGCTTTTATTTTTTTCATTAGACTAATACAAATTCGTGTGGTATTTATATCACAATAAACGCTGTTGCCTCATCACCAACCAAAAAATGAAGTGTTACCCTATGGCAGTTATGGTGGTATATATGAACAAAGGTTGGGTAACAGTTTATTGCTTAAATATGTCATAACAGAAAAACAA
>NW_008708444.1:4157-5931 GCF_000327385.1 Lottia gigantea | reverse complement strand
TCTCGGTAAACTTTGATAACATCTCAGTCACATGACAGGAAGTATCCGAGATATTACTATTAGATGATGTGATTTGATAACGATCGGGAAATTCTAGTGATAAATCTAAGAATGGTTCGTATGTTGAGGATTGATGGTCACATTTCATACAAGTTACCTGTAATAACAAACATAATTTCTGAATGGCAAGAAACAGCGTCAGAATCCTTGTTAATATTCTACAGCAGTGGGATAAAGCTCTGATCTCAGTGATTCATTGGAGAACATCTTCAATAATTGGAACAGCTTTGTCTGTTTGGTTTGGCTGTTCCAGTAATTGTAAATTCAGTTAATAATTAAGAAACTTACACTGCTAACTAGTTGACCTTGAAAGATATCAGTTAATATGTTGCTATGGTGATTAGTTTCAGGAAGTTCCGGTACCTCATCTTCTAATTTATCTAATAATTCACTGTAATATAACAATTCAATAAATAATGATGAAAAAAACATAACATTCAAATTATTGACAAAATCAATAAATGAATAGAGTTTTACGTCCTACTGTTCTGCACCATGTGAGTTAATGAAGACAGAAAAACCCCCGCAGGGTACAATGAGGGTAATTTTGCCAAGACAGCGGCATTAGCCTGCTCTTTTTAGATTTCTAACTGACGGGGCCTCAGTTTATTGTCACATACGAACGACTAGACGCTTTTTCCTTGTCAGCCCCTGTTACCTGCATAACTGACAGAGGGAAATCTGAAGGTATTATCACAACCTATGCTTGGTTTGAACCCTGGACCTCCAGGTTAACGAGCAGGTGTCTAACTGAGTCATCCCTTATAAAAGAAAGAAAAACAAGCTATCTTTCATCTTACCATAAAAATTCTTGAGCATCATGTTGAGAATAACCTTTAAACATGGGAATTCTGTTCCATACTGTATGTAGAAAACCATGGGGACTGACTTGACTCCATTTACCAGACCATAAAACACGTAATAAACCATGTAATTCATGCCATAGAGATCTGTAATTTATCATACCTTAATCTTTACTTGAGGTTTTAATCATTATAATATTTATCATTAAGTCTTATTACAATTAAAATCTATCATGATGGGAGGTTGTTACACGAACAAAAGGTGCATCAGTGTCTAATGCTTCTCTTAATACATCTTTTGTTGAGGGGGCAAAATTTGATTGGCTGGCAGTGTCATTAAATTGACAAATGTTCAAGAAAGCCCTAACATAAATGGTTATATTAAAAATAAAAGCTAATAAAAAACGGAACGAAAGTTTGGTATAAGGTTTTATAAGAGAAACTCTCTTATAGAAGCACTGGCCTAGGTCACAAGTAGGGACTGTGAATTACAGCATTGGAATATAATATGTACATCAATTTGATAGAAAATTACCTACTTCTGAAGAGATTTACAAGATAAACAAATAATTCAGACGGTCTAAATCTAATTAAAATGATTACTATTTTAAGTAGTTTATGTTTATATTTCATTGCATATATGTCTGACATAAAAATGAAATAACTGCCCCTGTTACATCCATACCAGTTTCAATATGTCCAAACTGAATCCAGATATTTCACAAGCAAGAATAATAAACAGTAAAAATACTTACATATTATTCAGACTGAGAGATGAATTTAGGTTTAAACTAAGAGAACTAGTAGATGGTGACCCCTCTCCCCCACTTAACCCCCCTCCTCTTTTTACAGGCGTAGACCGTAGATTCACTGGTTTACTCAGATGCTGAAAAATAATAAATTACCAGGTT
>NW_008708444.1:1540-2851 GCF_000327385.1 Lottia gigantea | reverse complement strand
TAGATGTTAACGTTATCAAATTTCATAATCAATTTTATGTCAAAGTTCTATTTTCTCCACTGTACCCATTAACAAATAGTAATTTCTTCTACATAGGTTCCCTTCAGCACATAACTTACGCACAATAAACCATAATAACAGATCAAAGCAAGAATATACTTCAATGATACAAAACATACCCACAATAAACTATAATAACTGATCAAAGTAAGAATATACTTCAATGATACAAAACATACCCACAATAAACTATAATAACAGATCAAAGCAAGAATATACTTCTATAACACATAACATACCCACATTAAACTATAATAACTGATCAAAGTAAGAATATACTTCTATGATACAAAACATACCCACAATAAACTATAATAACTGATCAAAGTAAGAATATACTTCAATGATACAAAACATACCCACATTAAACTATAATAACAGATCAAAGCAAGAATATACTTCAATGATACAAAAATAACCCATCAAATTAAAAATGTTTTTAATTTAGTATTTACCGGGTTTCTCAATGAAATATTTTGATTATTAATTGATTATTGATCTGTAGTGTGCCATCGATAATCAACCTCAATTTGCTAATCGATACCCAGTCCTATCTCTGGTTTTTGATCACTTTATTATGTGTCCAACTTACCTTTTCATGTTGAACGTAAGCTTGCCATGCTGTTAATACTTTACTTAATAATGAGCGCCTGAAATAAAGATAATCATTTTTATCAACAAAACAGAGCAAAGCCCCAAAGAATGCAGAGCAAAGTGCTAACAAATGCAGAGCAAAGTCCCAACCAATGCAGAGCAAAGTCCCAACCAATGCAGAGCAAAGTCCCAACAAATGCAGAGAAAATGCCAATGCTTTCAAAACAAAGTTCCAAACCAAGTGCTAACATCCATATAAAGTTGAGAACAATAAACAAATGCAGAGAAAAGTTCCAACACAGTTCCAATAAGAGAGTTGAGAAAAGAAAACTAATAACTTACGAATGATGTAAAACTGCAGTAGCAAACTTATCATTTAAATCAGAGTTCTGTCTATAAATAGAAAAACAAAAACACATGTAAACCTTAAGATAAAACAGCAAAACATTACATGGTTGTGGTCATGTCTTAACACTAGTTTCATATTTTTAGTAACTTCTTGGCCCAGTGCAAAGACAAAATAACTGAGCTTACTTAAAAGGTGCATTTAGACAGCCACAAATTATCTGGGCCGAGTATGGTTCTGCAGTGTCAACAGGTTCAGAGGGCTCCGCACTGTGCTAGTATCAAGGTCCGGTCCAGACTGAATATGGCATG
>NW_008708444.1:0-1312 GCF_000327385.1 Lottia gigantea | reverse complement strand
ACTTAGCCAAGATAAATCTACATTTTAAGAATACAGTCATCTGATTGGACAATAAAACTTAATTTCAAATCAATTTTAGTGATTGACCAATGGAAAAAAAACCACTGATCTAAGCAACTAGATCTGTGGCCTCATCCTCAAAAGCTTAACCATGATAAATCTAGATTTTAAGAATACAGTAATCAATTTTAAAGATTGACCAATCAGAGGACTGGAACACTAAAATCATCGTTAGTTATGTTTTTTAGAATAAGGTCCAAGCATATAAATCAGATTGAACCTATCAAATGTGTAGATGCAGGGATTATAAATAACAGAATACTCACCAATAAACATATCTATCATTTACTTCTATAGCCAATGGATGCTGGAATTGTACAACAATAGAAAGATAATAATACTGTATGGTTTATATTTCAAATTAATCTAATTTACAAATTCCTTCATCATTATTTCAGTCTAATGATTAATCCTTGAAAGATTATAAACTTTTCTCTTTTGGAGATTAATTTCTTAAAAAAAAGGTCAAAAGACAAAGAACATGTCTTTATTTCAACATTAATGAAAGCTGACCAACAGTTATTAGATCAGCATCTCTCTTATAGGAACATTATATGCTCAAAAAAAATTACTGCTGTTACTGGCTTTGCTGTACAGTTAAATGTGTCACATTTAGAATGATCATAAACAGTTTTTTTACATATGAATATATTTAAGAATCTTTCTCTTATTTCAGATAATATACTTACCTTTTTGTCTTGAAAATGTCTAAGAGCATGCCCATTATTAAAACGACCACATGCCACGTTACGACAACTGAGACAGGCCTGAAAATAAACCACCATTAAACACACAATCCAACATAATCTAAAACTAAATAGAGAATTCCAAACTAAATAGAGAATTCCAAACTAAATAGAGAATTCCAAACTAAATAGAGAATTCCAAACTAAATAGAGAATTCAACCTTCACAATAACCTAAAGATAAAAACATATCAATGCAATAGTAGAATTAAATCAAACCAGAAGTCCTAACCATCATTGAACCTGATGCTAGACTGAGAAAATAAATAAAACCATACAAATTAGAATTTTTAAATTTAAAATAATCAAGATAATCAAGAGATTGTAAAGAGGTTTTCTAAACTTCTAATTGAAAATTGGAATGGTGTAAATTGATGATATCAGTGTCATCTATACACATATTTTTTTTTTTAGAAAAGATTTTAACAATCCCTTTAATTAGTTTTAACTGTAAATTAAAATGTAAATAGCAAAAGAAATGAAAAACAACACAATGCTTGGAATATT
>NW_008708443.1:5230-8544 GCF_000327385.1 Lottia gigantea | reverse complement strand
TGAGTTATTGATAGAGAGTTGACAAACCTAAATACCATGAGTTACTGATAGAGAGTTGACAAACCTAAATACCATGAGTTATTGATAGAGAGTTGACAAACCTAAATACCATGAGTTACTGATAGAGAGTTGACAAACCTCAATACCATGAGTTATTGATAGAGAGTTGACAAACCTAAATACCATGAGTTACTGATAGAGAGTTGACAGACCTAAATACCATGAGTTATTGATAGAGAGTTGACAAACCTAAATACCATGAGTTATTGATAGAGAGTTGACAAACCTAAATACCATGAGTTATTGATAGAGAGTTGACAGACCTAAATACCATGAGTTACTGATAGAGAGTTGACAAACCTAAATACCATGAGTTACTGATAGAGAGTTGACAAACCTAAATACCATGAGTTACTGATAGAGAGTTGACAAACCTAAATACCATGAGTTACTGATAGAGAGTTGACAAACCTAAATACCATGAGTTATTGATAGAGAGTTGACAGACCTAAATACCATGAGTTACTGATAGAGAGTTGACAAACCTAAATACCATGAGTTATTGATAGAGAGTTGACAGACCTAAATACCATGAGTTATTGATAGAGAGTTGACAAACCTAAATACCATGAGTTATTGATAGAGAGTTGACAGACCTAAATACCATGAGTTATTGATAGAGAGTTGACAGACCTAAATACCATGAGTTACTGATAGAGAATTGACAGACCTAAATAGAGAGTTGACAATATTAACTGTTATTATCAAGGTATAATCTGTGAAATAGAAACTGTCTTCAGGCCAATCAGTGCCAGAAACATATAAATATTATGAAATATAAATTGAATTTTTGGCAGAAGATCAGGTTTTGATTAAATTCCCTTGAAATCGTTTTATTTTCCTCTTTAACATACTGTGATATTATAACTTTATTACTCAGTTACTTTAAACTTCAAATAAACTCCTGAAATTGAATAATTTTCTTATTTTGATCTTTAAAAACATCTCATCTTGGCTTTTAGGAAAATTTTCAAATGGAATTTTTTTACATAATATTTAAAGTTAGATAAAAACCCTGCACTTACTGATAAAACAGAGATTGTGCATCTGGATTGGAGAAAAAAAAACACATTAATGTTAGCAGAGTGTGAGTAAAAGTTTAAAACAACATTTTGATAATGGTAATATTTACGCATTAACCCATTAAGTTACCTTCATTTTCTTTGACTTTGATGGGAAAAGAAAGAGTGGGAGAAGCAGAACAGATGCACCGAAATAGAATTCAGATTATATTTATTTCCCTGTTAATTAGTCCACAGTCCATCTTATTTTTGTAAGTATGAAGTAAGTATTTTTATTATGAAGTAAATTTTAAGTAAGTATGAAGTAAGTTTTAAGTAAGTATGAAGTAAGTATTTTTTTTATTATGAAGTAAGTTTTAAGTAAGTATGAAGTAAGTATGAAGTAAGTATGAAGTAAGTATTTTTTTATTATTATGAAGTAAGTTTTAAGTAAGTTTGAAGTAAGTATGAAATAAGTATGAAGTAAGTATGAAGTATTAGTGAATCACAATCTTCATAAAAGCAGCTAGTTTTAAAAAAATGTTTCTTCAAAATGAGACCAATGTCATAATAGCAATGAAAGATAATTCTCAGAAAATTCATCAGCACAACAATTGAATAAATTCAGATATCATCAAAAAACCTAGCAACTAGCAGAATTTAATAGATCTTCACTGAAAAGGCATCAAGTTTCATACACCTCGTTAAATTCTATTACTGATATATAAAAACACCAACGATAGCGTTGGGAATGGAGAGAGCTAATGTAGCATATTGAACTCTGGGATATCATTAGTTTATAATATCAATAAATACACTGACGTTGATGTTAGTTTAATCTTTTTCATATCAGTACGCCTAATAAAACATCATATTCTCACAGGGGTTACCTAGTAATATGGTTCATAAACTATATCATCAACTTTCATCAACATTTTACAAGTTATGCTTAAAATATAGTGTAATAATTGTTTCCATATCAGTAGAGTTAATAAAACATCATATTCTCACAGGGTTACCTAGTAATACTGTTTAATAAACTATGATGAAATTCTATGGGTTATGTTCACAGAGTGGAATATTTTAACAGTTTTATAAACTATAATATATCTATATTTCATTGGGCTATCATATTGATACAGATAATACAACATCATATTCTCATAGAGGTTACCTAGTAATACTGTTTAATAAACTATGATGAAATTCTATGGGTTATGTTCACAGAGTGGAATATTTTAACAGTTTTATAAACTATAATATATCTATATTTCATTGGGCTATCATATTGATACAGATAATAAAATATCATATTCTCACAGGGTTACCTAGTAATACTGTTTAATAAACTATGATGAAATTCTATGGGTTATGTTCACAGAGTGGAATATTTTAACAGTTTTATAAACTATAATATATCTATATTTCATTGGGCTATCATATTGATACAGATAATAAAATATCATATTCTCATAGAGGTTACCTAGTGATACCGTTTAATAAACTATGATGAAATTCTATGGGTTATGTTCACAGAGTGGAATATTTTAACAGTTTTATAAACTATAATATATCTATATTTCATTGGGCTATCATATTGATACAGATAATAAAATATCATATTCTAATAGAGGTTACCTAGTAATACTGTTTAATAAACTATGATGAAATTCTATGGGTTATGTTCACAGAGTGGAATATTTTAACAGTTTTATAAACTATAATATATCTATATTTCATTGGGCTATCATATTGATACAGATAATAAAATATCATATTCTAATAGAGGTTACCTAGTAATACTGTTTAATAAACTATGATGAAATTCTATGGGTTATGTTCACAGAGTGGAATATTTTAACAGTTTTATAAACTATAATATATCTATATTTCATTGGGCTATCATATTGATACAGATAATAAAATATCATATTCTCACAGGGTTACCTAGTAATACTGTTTAATAAACTATGATGAAATTCTATGGGTTATGTTCACAGAGTGGAATATTTTAACAGTTTTATAAACTATAATATATCTATATTTCATTGGGCTATCATATTGATACAGTTAATACAACATCATATTCTCATAGAGGTTACCTAGTAATACTGTTTAATAAACTATGATGAAATTCTATGGGTTATGTTCACAGAGTGGAATATTTTAACAGTTTTATAAACTATAATATATCTATATTTCATTGGGCTATCATATTGATACAGATAATAAAATATCATATTCTCACAGGGT
>NW_008708443.1:0-849 GCF_000327385.1 Lottia gigantea | reverse complement strand
ACAGAGTGGAATATTTTAACAGTTTTATAAACTATAATATATCTATATTTCATTGGGCTATCATATTGATACAGATAATAAAATATCATATTCTAATAGAGGTTACCTAGTAATACTGTTTAATAAACTATGATGAAATTCTATGGGTTATGTTCACAGAGTGGAATATTTTAACAGTTTTATAAACTATAATATATCTATATTTCATTGGGCTATCATATTGATACAGATAATAAAATATCATATTCTAATAGAGGTTACCTAGTAATACTGTTTAATAAACTATGATGAAATTCTATGGGTTATGTTCACAGAGTGGAATATTTTAACAGTTTTATAAACTATAATATATCTATATTTCATTGGGCTATCATATTGATACAGATAATAAAATATCATATTCTAATAGAGGTTACCTAGTAATACTGTTTAATAAACTATGATGAAATTCTATGGGTTATGTTCACAGAGTGGAATATTTTAACAGTTTTATAAACTATAATATATCTATATTTCATTGGGCTATCATATTGATACAGATAATAAAATATCATATTCTCATAGAGGTTACCTAGTGATACCGTTTAATAAACTATGATGAAATTCTATGGGTTATGTTCACAGAGTGGAATATTTTAACAGTTTTATAAACTATAATATATCTATATTTCATTGGGCTATCATATTGATACAGTTAATAAAATATCATATTCTCATAGAGGTTACCTAGTAATACTGTTTAATAAACTATGATGAAATTCTATGGGTTATGTTCACAGAGTGGAATATTTTAACAGTTTTATAAACTATAATATATCTATATTTCATTGGGCTATCATATTGATACAG
>NW_008708442.1:163247-231597 GCF_000327385.1 Lottia gigantea | reverse complement strand
ATTAGAAAAAAACAGAACTGAGAAATCTCCCATAGGGAAAAAGTTAGCTCAGGAAAAGTTGCCGATATCCGGCTCTTATAGGCCATATAGACGGAAAACGTCCAATAGCTAACTTTGCCAAATAAACCGATTTGGCCCATGTTTTGGACTTTTCCTACTGTTTAGACCCCAGGGGCCCGGAAAAACACTTGAAACCCAATTAAAAACAATTAGAGAAAAAAATAGATTTTTTTAGTTACAAGGGACCACTGCACGAAATGTGCTTATACACAAATAAATTTTTTTCTTGCAAAGTTACAAAGCTACAAAGCTGAAATTTTGCAGACATATGCACGTGGGCCACCTAGACATTTAGAAAAAAACAGAACTGAGAAATCTCCCATAGGGAAAAAGTTAGCCCCGGAAAAGTTGCCGATATTCGGCTCTTATAGGCCATATAGACGGAAAACGTCCAATAGCTAACTTTGCCAAATAAACCGATTTGGCCCATCTTTTGGACTTTTCCTACTAATTAGACCCCAGGGGCCCGGAAAAACACTTGAAACCCAATTAAAAACAATTAGAGAAAAAAATAGATTTTTTTTAGTTTCAAGGGACTACTGCACGAAATGTGCTTATACACAAATAAATTTTTTTTTGAAAAGTTACCAAGCTACAAAGCTGAAATTTTGCAGCACATGCACGTGGGCCCCCTACACATTTAGAAAAAAACAGAACTGAGAAATCTCCCATAGGGAAAAAGTTAGCCCCGGAAAAGTTGCCGATATTCGGCTCTTATAGGCCATATAGACGGAAAACGTCCAATAGCTAACTTTGCCAAATAAACCGATTTGGCCCATGTTTTGGACTAATTCATTTGCCATCTCTTCCCATGTTAAAACACGAAATTCAACCTTCTATAACTTTTTCCACAAATCTCGTTGAAAGCTTTCCAATATGTCGAATGAAAGCCTGACCAATTCTCAATGTCACCTAAAAAATTCATTATATGATGACCATGAAAATTTTGAGCTACTAAAATTGAAAATAGACTACTACCGGTTATACTCATCCGCTAGAGTTTGGCACTTCACAAAACGACTATTTTTAGAATTAGCCTTCCACCTTTAAGTCTCTCATCATCTCACCAAATCTGAAAGATAATGCAATTTCAGACATCAAATTCCAAATCTAGACCAAATTTTACCCAAAAATAGGCAGACAAAAACCCCAAAAGGGAGAGAGAAAGAAGATTTCTAAAAATAGCCTGGACTACATTCCTATACAATCATTTGCATAAAATGTTTTAGTGGAGTGAGTCCTGATATCCCTTAGTGATCTACTTTCATTTTGACCTAACCTAGTTAATAATTTTTTTGGTCCTGATAGGCCAAGCTTTCTTCTGACATATTGGAAAGTTTTCAACAAGATTTCTAATAACCTAAAGTTATTTTAGGTTGAATTTGACAGATGAATTCAGTTCTGTATGAACCCATGTAGGCCTAATTTTTTTTTCAATTTATATTTTCAAAAAGTTGTGATTGTGAATGATTTTGTATGAAATCTTTAGGATAGGCAGAAATAGCACTAAATTACTAGTTTAGGTTTATGCATCATCTGCTAAAAAAATGTGATTTTGTGGCTAATTTTAGTGAAAATAGTCATTTTAACCAATTTTAGGCAGAGGTCTCAAAATTGTAATTATTTGTGTTCCACCACATATTTTTCCATAAAATGAAGACTTTTATAGAGGAATGTATTGCTAAATTGGAAAGTTTATCTCTTCTGGCTAATGATAATTCATGCAGGATACGGCAGGGTTCTTTGACATTCTTTGACAAGTATGAGGTAATATCTAAAAAGTGTCCAATAAGACCTTAAATGCGCACACAGGGCGACTTTCATGAATTCTATGACTAAAAATTTCGTTCTGCCATCGAAATTCGACTGTTCCCATTTGTGTCATAATTCATTATGCATTTACGTCGACCATTTAAGCCTTTAGCCCTACCACATCAAAAACAACAGACACGTTCGGCGATTCGTTTTGCCAGGGCTCCTGGTCGATGGCTATTTTTCAGTGGGAGGGGGGAACATATATATATGATATGATATATGTCTAGTGTTGGTTTTGACACTTAAGTTGCCAGAGTGGAGATGCAAAGAAGAACATCATATAATTATAAACAAGAGTAATTTTCTTTTCTTCTCATTTTCAGAGGCAATAATGCATTTTTAACTGGCATCGCATTGAGAGTATGAATGATCTACATCCTGCAAAGCACTTAGTATGTATTCTTTACCCCAATATTGACTCAATGTTTTCTTTTAACTTGTCTTTTTATATTGTCGATGCCCCCTGTCCGTCAACATTTCTTATGGACACAATAGAGACTACTATTTTCAATGGGTTTTGATGCATTGGGATTGATAACACGGCGGTCAAGTTCGAATTTGACGATTATTCGATGAAGGGTTTTTGAGTTATTGCCCTTGACTTGGTAAAATCGCGTCACTTTTCTGTTTTGGGTACAATAGAAGTTTCAATTTTCAATGGATTTTGATGAAACTTGTGAGCATTGGTATTGATAAGATAGCGGTCAAATTCGAATTTGATGATTTTTCTATGAACGGTTTTTGAGTTATATTATAGTAGAAACACACCAAATTTAACATGTAAACACGGTGGGCGCAACAGTTTTTATCCAATCTTGATGAAACTTGGTATGCAGGTATATGTTCATGAGATCAGAAAAAGTTCAAATTTGTGGATTTGTAGAACATAACATAACATAACATAACATAACATAACTGACCACAAATTGATGAGATATTCATTGTTTATTTAACTACAGATGCATAATGAAGATCTTAAGTATGAGAAATTTCGTATTATTATGAAGATCTTTAATATATGTTTGGTCAATTTTTGATTTAGTTATCATATCTGACAGCTGTCAGTGGGCGTATGTAACCTTGCCTGGGTAGCTATCTTCTACTTTTGTTTTACCACTAAAATTAGTCTTGTAATATTGTCGAAATTGAGATGCACCAAGATGGGTCGAACAGCCAGTCTCTCAACTTTCCATAAAGTTTTCATAGCTTCTTCTATACCAGTTGATGATGTTCAATGCAAAGACAAATGTTCTCCGATAAAGGTGCATATATTTGTAAGTTTATGTTTGCGTCTGCTGCTTTCCTACCCATTTTGTTAGTTGTGACTTCCTTGTATAAATTCACTACAGGGGAAATGTATCCACAATTGAGGGATTCTAGTAAATATTTCGATCCAACTCCCCTTTTGATTCTGTGTTGATCTTTAATTGTGGCACTGGACAACATGAGCCTGAATGGCTCAATTCCACAATTCTACCAGTTTTCCATATTGATTATCCTGTTGCCTGATACTGCATTTCCATCATAATTGCTTTTTTCAGACAGAAGACGTGGATGGAAGATCATAATCAGCCTGTGTTACCTGGCTTGCTTTCTTTATATGACAGGTTAATTTCTGTGAATCCTGTCACCTTTCATTTTCAGAGTTTTGAATGGAAATGAGTGAATTTCTCCATTTATCTGCAGCCATATTAGTTTTAGACTTGAGGGAGGTGAAAATATCAGCAGAATGATGTATTAATTTTTGACAAAAGAATAGACAGAAAAATTTCCATTTAGTAGGTGGACATTCTTTGTTTCTGTGGTATAGAGATCATAAACCTATAAATGAGTTACATAATATTTGTTACTTAAAGGGACATTCCGTTTTTGTAGGTCGAAAGTTTTTAGCTCAAATCTGTGAAAACTATAAACCAAAAGCTATAGAAATAATTATATCCCATAACGTACCTGAAAGTTCTAATTAAAAAAAAAATTTAATTTTGTAATGCCTTTTGCAAGCTGTTAGAAAACTACTGATTTGAGTAAAATAAATGCCTAATTGTAGAGTTTTCTAAAGATTTCATCTAAATATAACGAGCCATTATAAAGCCAATCACCAAAACTAAGTCAAACTGTTTAATTAACATTAAGTACTCTCAGTTTTTAATCAACACATTTAAAACATTTTTTTTCAGTTTGATCAAGTAGATACATAGATATAAATAGCATACTTAAAAATATATTCTGGTATAATTTACGATTTGATAATGAAAATGTTTTACAAAAAAGCGGAATGCCCCTTAAAACTCGATACCTAATGGAAGTAATGGGTTTTGAAGATGGTTTCCTTATTTATTAGTGTCAAATTAAGCAAACTATTTGATAAATTGGTGTTTCTAATGAATTATCGTGTATTCTTAATCATATCATTTTGTTCTTATTGCATATAATTAAGAGTTTTAACCAATCATGTCCATGTAAGTGCAGTTTGGATAAGCAAAAAAGCAAAAAAATTTGTTTTAATCTTTTTTGATTGGTCACTCATTGGAATTCTGCTGGTAATTCTCTTCTAATTTAGTAATATATGAATTAATAATCAACATGTGAGACAAACTGGTATTTTTCCAAGTCATTAGAACACCTCTGCTTTCTATTCATGTATATGTATTAGCATTTCATTTTCATAAATGAAAATAAGGAAACCAATCTTTAAAAGTCATTCTAGAAAACATTTTGGTCTATGTTTTTTCTGCTATTGTCATTAATTTAATAAGTATAGTGGTTGTTGAAGTAAAAACAGGTGGAATCATGTGGGACATCAATGTTACATAAATTTGACCCTTATTCTGTGTAATTTGTGTTTTTCAGGCTTGTTTTATATCAATAATCTTAAATCTTTTTACAGAATTGAATTATCTTCACCAATAAAAAAAAGTTGGACAGGTTAATCCAAAAATAGACAAATGACATTGACCTCATGGTCCACAACCATAGTACAGTAGCCTATTTTCAAATATTGACTAAATCTATACATTTGGTCACTTTTCATCTTTTTTCCATTGATTTTCAAATGAGTGCCATTCCTCTGTATTATAAGTAGATATTCTTAGATAATTTTTTTTTTACATGGATTTCTCATCAGGGCTATTTACTAATGCGTGGCAAATAGCCTGCAACATTTATAAGGCTATTTACCGTGGAAATGTTGCGTGGCAAATAAATTTAACCCTTAATAAATAGTTTTAAATAAACATTCATTTCAACTAACAAAACAAAGAGTTTTTTGTTGCAGAATGACTAGTTTATAGTACCTAGAATTAAGTCAACATAATGCACGCACTTTGAACATTGTACATTATATCTCCATTTCTTAACAAGGCAACGCTCTGAAATTTGGAATCTTGTATGATCCAATGTATATTTAACGTATTGTAGAATTTCATTCGAATCGATCATATAGTGGCATAACTGGGCGTACCACGCAAAATTTACGTGGTAAATAGCCACTGCCTCTATGTATCTCCTTAATCAATCAAACCAATTTTGTTTTAACATGCCCAGTTAAGTCTGAGCAGAAAATCCCAGTTACACACTGGCATAATGTGTTCCAAAAGTGGTGAGTCCTTTACTTTGCTGCTAAAGCTGACCATAGTAATTTAGGAATGCTGTCTTAGAACAATGTGAACAAAATGATTTTTAATTTTCATTTATTAACAATTAGCACCATGATGATAATCAAATGCTCAAATCATTATAAATCCATGAATAACCCACAACTATTTTTTTAGGAAGTCTCATTGCTGCATATAAATAACCAGCAGAGCACAATGTTTCCACTTACTGGAACAACAATCACAGAAAGACTCATTGGAATAATGAATTTGATTTCATCTTCTTACTAAAGGATTTGTTGGACCCTCCAGCCATCCATGCCGGTAATTTACGTTTTGTTGACGATGACAAGCTGTTTGATTCTAAAGACTGTGATCTTGATAATGTTGACTTCTCCTGGAATGGAAGATGAAATTAAATCAAATGGAGTTTTGCATCCTACCTCTTGCAGTATTAAGTAAGTAAACTTAAGTCCGAAAAATTACCCCATTCTCTTGATATTTCAAACTTTTTATGCTCATGATGAAGACAGGGCAATGTAATACAGTACAGTATGTAATGAGGAAACATACATTAGTTATGAATCACCCTTGCTTCAAACCAATTCTTGAACCTTACCAGAGTCTGGCTTGAGACTTCATCCATCAAATCTTTCTGAGTTTCCTGTGGATCAGTATTTAATGATGGGCTGGTTATTTCAGGACACAAAGTTAAGTCCCCAGCTGAATTAACTGTCTGGCCATATTGTTTGGTCAACAGACAAATCACTACCCTAATATGGTTATATTGGATATAGTCTGGAACCTGGTCTTTTATTTTAGTTATACTACTTATCACTGAAAAGAAAAGATCCACTGTGAAGTGTAAAACCTAGGGTATAAATAGGTAACAGAATGAATGGAGGACAACCGTGTTGGTTTGAGTACTACCGATCATTGAAAATAAAGATCCATGGTGGGTTGTAAAACTGTGGGTACAAATAGGGAACAGAATGAACGGGGGGCAACTGTTGGTTTGATATTTGAATGAAATGTAGACATGTTGTGGAAGGGCTACAGCCATCTTAGCGTTTGCAAGGAACTGTGAATGGATGGATGGACACTGGTGTCGACGATGTATAAGATTTCAACTATATTTTTCAACAACTTTTCACATGAAATTACACATTCAAGTCAGAAAAGAGGACTTAGAAGATAAAAATAAAACCTACAAGAATTGATAGGTGGTCCTTTTATAATTTAAATAAAAGAGTGTGCACAAGTAATATCACTATTATGGCAGTTATGTTACGTTTTCGGCTGTAAACAGCCAACCAATTAAAGTAATATACCAACCAGAATGGATGGGTGGGCCTCTTATAACTTTAGTCACTATATTTACAATATCTTTGGTTATACCAAGTTTACCAATATCTACCGGCAGTCCAATCTTTAACCCCTCACTCAGGTGAGTGATGATAGTGGAAGTTTTTAACCCTCGTAATGACGCTATCTCTTCCTATGCAAAAAAATAAAAAATTTTCAATACTATTTTATTGATTATTCCTACTCCTTAAAGGAATACTACCTCTTAGGAAGACTCATAAATTTTCTGAATTTTAACAAAATTTACCAGGTATATTAATCAGTGCACCTACCTGGTGTTATAACAATTCAAAAGAAGCACCATATTATCCCATCAATCCATAAATTACAGGCTATTATTGAAAAACACTTAATTTTTTGAAGCATTTTCCAATGATTATGTTGTTTTTTGGATTTATCGGATGATAGGCCTACAGGGATTCTCCTTTAATACTCTTTATCAATGGCTTATCCATGTAGTGTGCAATGAGGGAAAATTCATTAGAAGAGAAAAGTAGGCCACTCAAAAAAGGGTTGTTACTTATCATCTGTTACAGTCCAAACGAACAAAAACATACCTTGGAGCAATTCGAAAGAATTTCAATTGGGGCAAAGAACCAGGATGAATAACTATTGAAATTATGTCAATTTTGACATTTTATAGGGTTTGTTGCAACCAAAATCATAGGATTCGTTTTTGTCATGAGATCATTCTGACTGTAACCCATTATGGCTACTTCATATAGCAAATCAAATAAAAAAACACTTTTTGGAATGTAAGTCACTCTAGTCAGGGTTATTTGCCTTTTTATCAAGATTACTTAATAAGGTGTCCACAAAAAAAATGTCACTCAGATAAGAGCTACCTAATAAGGCCCTATATAAATTAATGGAAAGTGGGTGAAAGGAAAAGGGAGATAACTCACCACAGATTTATGAAGTGAATGAAACATTAAGAAGGAGTTTCTCTGTGTTTCTGTAAGTTGACCTAGTTTTGACTGTATTTGATCCTCATTCTTAAAAAAAATAAGGCTCCTATTACATTTCTTTTTAAGTTTTCAGACATGATTTCATGTGAATCAAAATATACTCTGTTCAAGACAGATATGTTAAAATTCCTAGAAGAAATGAAAGAATAAAAACCTGAATAAAATATTTGACTTTACCAAGTAAATGAAAAATAAAAAGTCATAAAAGTAAAAATAATTCCAGTGACTGAAACTCTTGTCCAATGCATGTCAAAATTGGGAGCAATAATTGTATAGACTTCTCAAATCTGGTGTTTTAAAGAGTTAACATGGTCTGCGCTACAGCCCGTCCAAGATATACTTACCACTTTCTTGTTCTCTCCTAGGTCCACCTACAACAAAATAAAAGGCAAGGTAACATATATGAATGCTTCGAGAGTGTTTACTATGTAAACAGAGTTGCACCAAGAAGGAAACATCCTACCCCTCCGCTGTATTTTGATAAGATGTGGGGCACAGGGACATTGTAGAATATCTGGTATTTTCTCAGTAGACTCATTAATGGTTCAGTATTGCATAGAAACCAAAATTAATGCCATATTTGGATTTTGATAAGGTTAAAATTCTCAAAAACTTATGATCTAATAAGCAATAATTCTAAGCAACTCCAATAAAAAGTGACATTTTTTAGTCTGGCTATACCGTATCCCATCTATATGTCTGAGGCAATTAAAATGCATATCCTATGTATGGATTTTTAGAATATCCTTTTTCTTAAACATAATCTAAATTTTATTACCTCCTGAGTCCAAGTTAAACAGAACATGATTTAAAAAAGAATCCTGTCAGATTATGGGTGGAAAATGTAATAACCTACAGAAAAACATGAAATATACTTTCAGATCTGTATTTTAGACATTCAAATACCTTGTCCATGGAAACTGCAGGGAAGTCGTCCATTTTTAACTCATTTTCTTCACAAAACTCTCTTATTAATGCTAAAAACTGAGCTCCGAATTTCTGGACTTTGGCTTGAGCAAAATCTTCAATTCTTAATAAGCTAGCTTTATTACTTGGACTTAAAATTAAAACAAGCAAATATTAAGGGGTATATTTGCCTTACTGGCTGATAGAAAACTCATGTCATTGTATTCATATGTTTTCATAACATCTTTAAGACCAGGGTTCAGCCTTTTCTGGGGTATATTGTATATAGAATATAATATGTAAATAGTCTTCAGAAGTGCAAGAACTGCACAAAAATCATAATTTTCCTTCAAATATACTTAAAACTAGAAATTTCACTTTTATATTTCTATATATGTTGTCATTTTAACTTTCAAATGCACATAATTCTGGACACACATGGATTTGAAAGCTCAAATGTCAACATTGAGCTGTGAACACTATTACTGATTAGCTAAAAAAAACTCCTGGGATTGTACCTTTAAAGTTATTACAAGTTATAATAATACTACTATGAAGTGTGGAATGAGGAAAATTTACTCAGGACAGTATTAGCCTACTCTTTTTTAAATCTCCAGCTGTTGACAACAGCTTGCAGCACACAGGAACACTGTTTATTGTCGAACTTGATAAGTGAAATACACTCACCTTATTTTAGCAAAATCTAATAAGACTTTGTTGCTGGCTATGTTATGAGGAGTGAAACCGGATTCTTGAGATATTTCATTTCTTTCTCGTATCAACTTCATATACAACTCATTCTGTAAATATACCATAGATACAATATGTATTTTATATATAAATAACAAGGCAAAATATAGTTTCACTGACCTCACTTTGACCAAACAACAAAATCGAAGGCACGGATAATTGAATATAATTTTTCATAAATTACAATGCTGATGTTGCATTCTCCGAAATATCAAAAATTCTGATTCTATCAAGAAACGCAGTGATTTGATTGGATTGTATGCAAGGGAATTGTGCTCACCAGCCAATAGTGGACAAATGGATGGGTCGACAACATGGGTGACGGCAATATATTTATAAAGTCAAGAAAATTTTTTAACCGAACCTGCAATTTCATTGTCTTTTCATCCACAGGAGGAGGAAGAGGTGGTGCTGCTTCTATGGTAACCGGCTCTTGATTGACAGGTTGGCAGATTTGAGTGTCAAGTCGATTAGATGGAATATTTATAGGGTGGTAAGTCCAGTCATCTTTCTTCAATCCTACAGATGGTGTAGGCCTAACAACAAAATGACTTAGAAAATATTAAGAATTAACTTTCAAACTAATATTTAGTCTACATTGTAATCTAAATAGGTATGTCGTTGTGATGTTATTTTTAACCAATCAACTTGTGTTATGTAGAATATGGAATTGCAGGCTAGCGATAGTAATATTGCTCTTTTCAGGTATAGATATCCAACAATTCCTTATTTGATCAAGAAAAAGGTTCTACATGAAAAACTGTTATTGGTTACAAATACTGATTTTGTGACAGGACAAAACTGTTATATTACTATGGAGACTAAAAATACAAGAAACAAAGAAATGTAATTGGGTAAATAAACCAGAAATATCAATGCCCAAAGGATTGGCCATGTACCAGCTGGTAGAAAGGTTTCTTACATGTGAACCTAAAATGTAATCCTTGTAAAATATAGTTGTTTCTTTTATTCTTATTCTAAAGGAGGGTTTTGTCAAATTCTATAACTAGACATACTTACTTGACAGTGATGTTAAAGGAAGGATTTGTCAACTATATAAATAGGTATACTTACTTGACAGTGATGTTAAGGAAAGGTTTGTCAATTCTATAGCAAGACATACTTACTTGACATTGATTTTAAAGGAAGGTTTTATCAACTCTATAACTAGGTATACTTACTTGACAGTAATGTTAAAGGAAGGTTTGATTGTGGTATTCTTTTCTTCGTTCAACAAGTCATGTGACGGTTGTAGTTTGATTGCTTGAGAGGTAGATTGATTTAACCAATCAAAACCTTTGTTAGAAATTTCGATTGTAGATCCAAAGCCTCCTTCTATGGCCTTTTCTTTTAAATATCCTTCCACAAGTAAACATTTCCCTAATTAATAATAAAACACATTTTCAAAGTATTAAATGCACCTTATTAATTGGAATAGAGTTTTACACCCTACTGTTCTACATCTTTTTAATAATGTGAAAAGTAGCAGACATCTACCTACCAAAATAGTTTGAGTTCAATTTAAATAATTGCCATCTAAATTATTTATTGAATGTAATGGAGTTTAAAAGGGCAGTCCGATTATATCCGATGAAAATTATAGACCACAAAATTACTTAAAAACATCTTACCAAAAGCTTTCCACCACTTCTGTGTTTTATGCCTAAAATGAAATAAATATGACTCTTTCTAGTCAATTCTAGTTAAATTGTGAATTTCTGGGACATGTTTAAAAGCATATTACTGCGCCGATCAGTTGGCTATTGGATGATAAACAGAGGCCCTACATGCCTTCTCATTTTCCATTTTCAACTGGCATGATCATTGTTTGCAATATAATTTCAAAACAAAAGATAGTGGACCACAGCCATATACACCCACCACGGCATGCGGATGGTAAAACCAAAAAATATTTTGAAGATATTGGACCACAGCAATATACACCCACCACGGCATGCGGATGGTAAAACCGAAAAATATTTTGAAGATATTGGACCACAGCAATATATGCCCACTTCTGCATTCTGTTGTAAGCAAAATGCCATTTTCAAAGCTTTGTGATTTCAGGTTCTGTTCTTGTATTGAAAATTGTATTCATGTCAGTTTTAAAATCTATTGATAAAGTTAGTATTCTTTAACAAAAATCTAAAATTAAACAAAGATTGTACTGTTTAAAGGAAACAAGTCATATCTAAACCATGGCCAAGCTTCCTTTGGTATAAACCTACCCATTTCAAAGAATGTAGATAATTGCATCTTATAAAAGCAGTTTCATAAGATCAATTGAAAATCAGCAATGTACCATTGCAGGGTACAGTGCAGTTGACAACAGCATTACCATATTCTTATTATCGATCCCTTCCACTGGGAAAGTATCTTTAACGTGTACAACCTGAGACACATGGGGCCTTGGTTTATTGTTCCATCCAATAATCTATTTATAGAAATTACACACACTGTCTGTAAACTATACAATAAACTAAAACAATTTGAACTTGACCTTCGTTTCATGAATATGTATGCACATACCGAATTTCATTCCGAGTTAATCAAAAACTCTTAAGGAAATAATTTGATGTAATTGTGGAATTTTACATTGAGAAATACCATACTTACAACAAAATTATTAATAAGATTTTCTGAGTAACAGGAACCAGGTCAGGTTACTTACTTGCCCTTGCCGTAGCCTGGTTTATTGTAAAATTTACTAACTTTCTGACTGTTCGACCCACCAAGGAATTGTATAATAACAGTCATACCAAATCGTGAGTTCAAAGCCTACAATGGAACAAAATTTAGCTTGAATTTCAAAAACTGAATAAAATGAATTTGACAGCCTATTGTTTTCCAACTAGTTTGGGTTAATGATGACAGACAACACCATGTGGTTGAAATGAACATCAACATAGAGCAACTTTTGTACAAAATCTGTCAGAAGGAAGATCAAGAAAATATTAACAAAATAAAATTGTAATCTTAATTTACAATAGAACTGACCTCCATAGCATTATAGAAGAGTTTGGCCTCTGAACTGTAATCTTGGACATCAGCTGTCAGGTCCACTGTTTTATTCCAACCTACTGTTGAACTCTGGTTACGACTTTGTAAAATTCTTAACAAAAAAAAAGTTATGTATTAATATGAGTGTATAAGGAACACTGATATTATCAATTTGCACTATTACATTTTTCAGTTAGATGTCTGGTTCATGCAATTCCACTGAAAGTAAATGTCTCATGACATCACCATCATAAAAGCTACTATTGCTAATAACTATGCGACAGAGATGTTATAAAATGCATAATGTAAGTATAATTGAAAGAACCAGACGTCTGATTGAAAAATGTAACCACTATTACAAATATAATTTTTAAAAAACCTCTGTACCATCACTAAAAGTCTTTAGTACGATATTTCTAAATTAAAAAACATCACTTTCCACAAATTCTTATTGTAAGATGCCTATGTTGGCAAAATATCTCAAAATAATTTTTCAACCTATAAAAATTATGGAATCGTTCATACTTGCTTCTGCAGTTATCACAGCATTTATCAGAACCTCCAATATCTTCTAAAGTTTTTCCTTCAAAATGGGCCAATAATATTCTGAAATCATAAAGTTGGAAATAAAAAAGTAGGTTAATGCTGCAGATGTGAAACTCACTTAGCCACCATGGCTCCCCTTGAGAATTCATGGTTCCTTTTGCAATTTCTTTTAAGAATTACGAATTAAAACAAACAATGATGCTACCTTCTTCTACAGCCAGTAGTGCTTAAATATTGCTGCAACTTTCGTAACATTTCCATTTTATGTTCCTGATGTTTGACGTTACTGATTTCATTTATAAAATGTCTAAAAATAGAAAAGAAAAAAATGATAGAAAAGAATGGAACATCCATATTATCAAGAACAATTTCTCAAGGATCCTGTCTACCATCTGGTCTTTATATATTTAATAAGGATAACATATTAGGTTCTTGAGGATCCCGTCTACAAGCAATTCATTGTGCCAAACAACCATATTCTACAAGGATAAAGACTTGGGTTCTTGAGAATCCTGTCTACCAGCTGGTCCTTGAACCAAGCAACTATAATTTACATAGTACTTGGGTTCTTGAGGATCTTGTCTACCAGCTGGTCCTTGTGCCAAGCAACTATATTTTACAAAGTACTTGGGTTCTTGAGGATCTTGTCTACCAGCTGGTCTTTAAACCAAGCAACTATATTTTACAAAGTACTTGGGTTCTTGAGGATCTTGTCTACCAGCTGGTCTTTAAACCAAGCAACTATATTTTACAAAGTACTTGGGTTCTTGAGGATCTTGTCTACCAGCTGGTCTTTAAACCAAGCATCTATATGTTAAATACTACTTGGGTTCTTGAGAATCTTGTCTACCAGCTGGTCTTTAAACCAAGCAACTATATTTTACATACTACTAGGGTTCTTGAGAATCTTGTCTACCAGCTGGTCTTTAAACCAAGCAACTGTACTTTACATACTACTAGGGTTCTTGAGAATCTTGTATACCAGCTGGTCTTTAAACCAGGCAACTATATTTTACATACTACTAGGGTTCTTGAGAATCTTGTCTACCAGCTGGTCTCTAAACTAAGCAACTATACTTTACATACTACTTGGGTTCTTGGGAATCTTGTCTACCAGCTGGTCTTTAAACCAGGCAACTATATTTTACATACTACTTGGGTTCTTGAGAATCTTGTCTACCAGCTGGTCTTTAAACCAAGCAACTATACTTTACATACTACTTGGGTTCTTGAGAATCTTGTCTACCAGCTGGTCTTTAAACCAGGCAACTATATTTTACATACTACTTGGGTTCTTGAGAATCTTGTCTACCAGCTGGTCTTTAAACCAAGCAACTATACTTTACATACTACTTGGGTTCTTGAGAATCTTGTCTACCAGCTGGTCTTTAAACCAGGCAACTATATTTTACATAGTACTTGGGTTCTTCAGGATCTTGTCTACAGCTGGTCTTTGAACCAAACTATATTTTTCATGGATAAATACTTGGGTAGTAAAGAATGATCATTCACCGTAAGTTTAATATTGAATATCTGTTCTGAGGAGGATTGTGTATCTGCAATATGCGTCAATTTCACAAGATAAGCTCCAGTCAAAATAATATAATATACATTGTGTTTTGTTTGTGTTTTGTTGTATGAATAGAAAATTCCTACATTTACCTGGAGACATTAAAATCAGCAGCAGAATAGAAAACCTGACAGTTGCTAGGGAAACCATCTCTTCCAGCTCGACCAATTTCCTGATAGTAAGACTCTATATCTTTTGGTGCTGAAAACAACAGAATTTAGCCCTATATTTTGTCAGGTTGATGAAGTCTGAACTAAGATAAAAATATTAGGTTGTTTTTTTTGCAATTACAGAAGAGATCAAAGGCAGAATTAATATCCATCTACATCTTTATGTCATCAGTAATATTTGCTTGTCAAAACAAAATCATGTTGTTACTCAAAGTTCCATCCATCAAATTTTATCGATAATGTCATTCATAATGCCTGCATGAGTGAAAGTCAATGAAAGCCTGGATAATAAGACTGTTACCACTTTCAACCTGAGTTTTAAATTGTAGACAAACTAATCATTGATTATAATTCTCAAAGAACAAATCAACCATTTCCAAGAAGCATTACAACTTAGGTTTACAAGGATCCTTGGAAAAACCTCTTGGCATTGATCTTTACTAGAAATCAAAACCCTTTATACATCAGGCCTTAGTCATTTTGAGAAATATAAACCAAATTGTTAATTAGAGGTCTTTAATCCATTCAGAATTCCAGATTGGAACCAGACACAAACTATCAATTAACTTAAAAGAACAGTCCAAGTAAGTTATGAAAACTATACACTCAAACCTGGAGTTTGTGTTCAAGAGCCAACATTCTTACCTCCATAGTGTATGACTTTCCTGACATCTGGTTTGTCAATTCCCATACCAAAGGCTACGGTTGCTACAACCACCTAAAAATACAAACCATTTTAAGAACCTTTGTTAAGAAAGTTTTCTAAACTTTTTATGTGTATCAAGGACACTGAGAGCATCAATTTGCACAATTCCAACATTCAGTCATGCGACTGTGATTCTCACAATTCCACTTAAACATAGCATTTTATTGCATAGCTAGTGCAAAGGCCTTAAGATATTGCTTTTGCAATAGTGACATCATATACATGTATATACATAGCATTTCTATAACTACAGGAACCATTAACATCTGACAGGAAATTTTAATATCATATAACAAAGAATATTGCTACCAACTCTCCCTCTAAATTCCCTTGATGTGTAAAACTGTTTATAAGTAGCTTACTTGAACTTGGTCATTCACAAACTGATGATGTGCTTTCTTCCGTTCATTAAGAGATAGCCCAGCATGGTAGGGTAGACAGGGAACTTTCATACCTACAATATTCAATAACATGATAGGGTAAACAAGGGACTTTCATATCTACAATATTCAATAACATGGTAGGGTAAACAAGGGTCTTTCATACCTACAATATTCCATAACATGATAGGGTAAACAAGGGACTTTCATATCTACAATATTCAATAACATGATAGGGTAAACAAGGGTCTTTCATACCTACAATATTCAATAACATGATAGGGTAAACAAGGGACTTTCATATCTACAATATTCAATAACATGATAGGGTAAACAAGGGTCTTTCATACCTACAATATTCAATAACATGGTAGGGTAAACAAGGGACTTTCATACCTACAATATTCAATAACATGGTAGGGTAAACAAGGGACTTTCATACTTTCAATATTTAATAACATGGTTTTCATTCACATTTAGATTATTTATGAATTGGAATTGTGCACCTTTTCTGCTCTGGATGGCGACACTGAAGAAATGCATTCTGCACTCTTGAGAGATACAATATCACATCTTTTGGTGTAGCCAGACAAATCTGGCTTCTTCAGTTCCTCGGATGTGATACTAAATTGTCTCACATGGTACCAAAAATTAGTCAAGGGGAGCTGAACAAAGAAGGGAAAATCCCCAGCTGTTTTAAGTTTCCATTTTGTGTACAGGGACATAGTAGAATATCTGGCCATGTCTTGAATCAATAATGGCTCAGCTTTGTATAGATAGGCCTACCAGAACTTATACTAAATTTGGCTTCTGTCGTGGTGAAAATTCTCAAAAAATAACAATGGAAAAGTTGGTCTAACTGTGAATCTTATGCCTGACTCTAAACATGGCAATATCCCGTTCGTATATCACGTCCAAGAAATAGGTAGGTCCAGATTTGTCAAGATACTATTGGTGTAGCCTAAACCCTATAATTCAGAATATTCTGCACTTACCCTGTAACACTTCAGTAACCTGCATGGTAGATTTTTTAGTAGGACAGTATATTATGGTGGGCCCTTGAAAACTTAGCACTTTATCTTGGAGAACTAACTGTGTACGCAGATCACATATAATATTACTTTTATTGGCTACTGATAGAAATAAGTTCGGTCTGAAAACAGACAATGGCAATTTCAGCTTTAATTTATCAGTCTCTAAAACTACCAACACTTGAATGCGACTGTGGTACAATTACATAATTTTCGTCTCATACCCCGACTGCAATGGCCCACTTTCTTGTTTCACAGTCGCCGTTTTGATTGGATTGTATATAAGAAAATACAGCAAATCAGAGCCCTCAATTTAATGAGTAATTATTTTTTACAGATTTTCTGATGAGAGCTCAGATTGGCTGTATTCTCTAGAGCACCAAGCAATCAATTTGCTGCATTCACAAACTTCCAAGTATGAAGAAAATAGGCCATTGCCGTCAAGGTATAAGACACAGTTTGCAATAACCTGACCATTGTGGAGATGACTTCATGGTGTTTAATTTTTAGGTGTTTGGGTAATAAATCTGTTTAGCCAGCCAATTTCAGGCACTTTTTGCAAAATAAATCTGCCCAATGGTCTAACTAAAACCTCCCTAACATTCCCAATAAAAACATTGAAAACACTAACCTATCAAAGCCAGTGCATGTTACAGTAGGTTTTTTAAGATGTAAAGAACTACAGATATCTTTTCTTACTTCCAATGTGGCTGTTGCTGTCAGGGCTACTATGGGAATCTATAATAGATAGACAGCTTACATCTGATATCCAGGGTTCAATTTAAGTGATACCGCATCGCAGTTTGCGATTCAAATTTATCCCTTTTGCGATCTAACATTTCCTATGATGAGCCAAATTAACAATTTTCTCGCAACAATCTGCGAATCAAATCAAATAGTATATTTGAAGGTTTACTACTGGAACATTTTAAATTGCATCTGAATATAGAAATACAAATAAAAATTTAACCCCGCTGATACCACTCTGAAATGAATGGAGCTTTAAGTCCTACTCTTCTGTACTGATAACAGATAAAAATAAAGAAGAAAACTAATTCATGCCACACTCAATAATATCGTAACATGATTTTTGTTCGAAGGAAAAGGGTAGCCAACCTGAGGGAACTGTTTCTTCAGTTGACCAAGTGATCTATAAGCATTTCTAAAATCATGCCCCCACTGCGAGACACAATGAGCTTCATCTATAGCTATCAAGTCCATACCTAAAAATATCATCAATGTGAAATTAAAAACTTCAAGTGCAATAATTCAATGACTTTTCGATGAAATAAATGATAATCTCATCCACTAGCTTATCTAAATACTTCTTTTTATACCTTGACTTCAATAGCCACCCTTCTATAGCACGGAATGCAGTGATTTGGTTGGATTGTACACTAAGCAATACACATACAGCCAATCATTTAACATTGTTTACAGACTTTCTGTCAAATACTCTGATTACCTGGACATGTACAGTCCACACAAATTGCTGCATTTACAAACTTCTGTAATACAAGGAAGGTGGCTATTGCAGTCAAGGTATAGGATGAATTTCATAATAGCTTTACACTGTGAAGATGGTGATCAGGCAGATAAATGTTTAGGTTGGAATCCTACTTACCTATTTCATCATTAAGTGTTTTGAGGATGTCAGTACCACTACAGGCAAATTCTGGAGTAATATACAGTAGCCTGTATTCACCTCTGTAAGACACAAAATAAATAAAGTGGGCTAGGGTTCACATACTTTTAATGGTTATTACTTTTCTTGTCAAACTGATTGCAAGAACTTTAGTTATCCTACCTGAGTAATTCCGATTTCACTCTAGCAGTATTTTCTTGAGCAGAACCCAATAAACATGCTGGGATATTAGATGCCCTGAAATTGAGAAATTTCTAGTTAAGTTTGTTTAAAAGTCTAGTTCAAGTTCAATTTAATTCAATTGTCATTTTCAACAATTGCACAGAATACTAATAATGGCCTGGATAGTCTAGACTACCGTCGAATTCACAGTATCTTTTATTTAACGTAACATTTTGTTATCATAAAGAGAGAAAATAGTTGTGAGAACTGTAGCCATATAAAGGAACACGTTCTTACTTGAGGCCAAGGACTTGATCTTCCATTAGAGATATCAAAGGGGAAATAACTATTGACGTCCTTCCTGTATAAACAGATGGATATTGGTAGCAGAGACTTTTACCATGACCTAAAAGCAAAATACAAAATATTATGAAATTTTTAGTCTGAAATCAACCCTTTTTCCAACAAATTGACCTGATAAGAATAATATACCCAAATCCTTGACAGTAGCAAAAATAGAAAGAAACAACTAGGCCTATATCTTTCTACCACCTGGTACTAGGCCAAACCCTTATCTGCACCCATATAAAGTTGGGTCGACGGGAATTATGCGTGAAGATGACTTATTCAAGGTCAATGTGCTATCACACACTCACTCGATCCTCTCCATTTCCAAACTAGCTATTTCCTTGATATTTGTATATCCAATTCATGTGTCTGTGGCATGAGATGATACAATAGATATGAGATATACAATACAAAAAAAAAAGTATAGTCCAACCTGTAGCCATGATAACACAATTGTCTCTTTTCTCATTTAAAACAGAATTAATAATCTTCCACTGCATTCTGAGAAAAAAAATCAAAAATAAAATATAATGATATCTTGCTAGGCAAGGTAAACATACATCCACACAGCAGCTTTGTAAAACTCAACAAAGAGCGACCTGAACCATAATGATCTGTCAAGTTTGTATTCAATAATCAAGGCCTTATCAATTCCAATGATCACACAATCAAATTGAATAAAATTGGCAGATTCCAAAACTAAAAAAACGTTCGTCAAAAGATCACAGTGTCACAAGATTCCACATCGAGAGTTTACATTTAAACTTTACCAACTTGCTGAAGCACAGTTGGTTAAAGACTTGGAACTTTGTCATTTGCTTCAGTACCTCAAACAAGTTGTGATCCTGGGTTCTAATCTTGGTTAGCAAGTGGAAGTCTAGTGACCCTAAGTAAGTCTTCCTTCCTCATTATTTTAGTTGACCTAGCTGTAAATGGATACAGGAAATTGACAAGATCCTTGTAAAATATGGTCTTTCTTTCTTACAAACTGCAAAATTGAAGCATTGAATTGAAAAAAGGTAATTTTATAACCATCAGCAGCAGTTTTAGACCTACTAGATCAAAGCATAAGTAAGAATCATGAGGTCATACATACGGTCTAAACTTGGAATAACCAAAATATTGTTTCAACTTTTTCAGATATGACAAATCTGTCGGCTGGTTTTCATCATCTAAAATATAAGATATATCCAGTACAAGATAAATATATCAAACATAATCAGAAACCTTGTAATTTACAAGTGATTCTTCCTTAAGTCATAATTAATAATTTTGTTCATATCCTAGAGTGTTTGCGAGCTAAAAAGTTGAATGTTCTTTAAATAGCAGGGGCAATTACTCATATTAAATTTTTTTCAAAAAAGTAAAAAGGACAATTGACATGAAATTCATTTTTTGAATATTTGGATTGTTAACAGGTTTTTCTTAACTTTTTATATGTAATGGGGGACAATGATGGCATTGATTTGAACCATTCCAATTTTCAGTCAGACCTCTGTGGTTCTGGCATGGTAGATGGTTTTATTCTGATACATAACATACCTGCTGCATCTTCATCAAATTCAGCTTCCATTTCCTCTTCTTCTAGGAAACTTTTTTCTGCATCATTGATTTCTCGTAACATTTCATCATCAAAATCATCATCATCATCAAAAATATCCTTTTCATCATCAAAACAATCATCAACTAATCTCTAAAGAATCATAAAAAAATGTGCTATTTTAACTTTTGAATATTCCTTGTTCCACTTGTATCACTTTCTGAATTAAATTGGATGTGATGTTCAACATTTTTTTTTCATTGTGCAAATTATAACAATATGAGCATATAAAAACATATTGCTAGAAGGGATAAAAATTTATTTTCATGTTAAAAATTTTATGCCACATAATCAACATTATCTTGGCCCATATCAGCATTGCAACAGAACCTATAGGCTATAGGATATAATATATTATGGGCATCTAAATCCAAGACAGTATCATATATCCATGTAAACCTACAATGCCATGCAACTTGTCTCAAGCTATCACAAACTTCGTCTCATACCTTTACTAAAATAGCTACATGTACCGTACACCTTTCTCATATCACGGAATGCAGCATTTGATTGGATTGTACCCAAGCGAATACAACCAACCATAGCCCTTGACAGAAAGACTGTAAACATCATTAAGACATTCTGTTGATGACTCTGTGATGATTGGCTGTATTCACAAACATACAATCCATCTAAAATTGTTGTGTTTACAAGCTTACATAAATAAAAGAAAGGTGCTTATTCCAATTAAGGCATTAGACAAAGATGGTAATAGCTTGACACTGATGGTTAACCCACAAAGATCACATCTTTCTTCTTGTCTGTAACAACTGAAACCTTTTTCACTTCGCTCTCTGCATCACAGTCTTCACTGATTTTGGTCGAATTATTTGATTTTCTGAAACTTGCAGATTCATCTTTTTTGTTTTGTGATACCAATGGCTTTAAGCTCTCTTTGTTATTTTTCGATATTGTTGGCTTTAAGCTCTCTTTTTCATGTTGTGATATTGGTGGCTTTAAGCTCTTGTTTTCTGAACCATGGTTAAATTTTTTATTTGAAGTTTCGTCCTTTAAACCATCATCTTCACTATCACTATAAAAATCACTCAAATATTCGGATTTGTCATTACCGGTATCTTTCAAATCATTTTCCTCGCAATAGTTTAAATTGTTTTGAAAATCAACAATTTCAAGTCGGTCGACAACATCTTTTATATGATCAACATCCTTCAACATCGTGTCAGCTAATTTACACGCCTTTTTGTCAGTATTGCACATGGCATTTGGAGTAATTTGGGACAATAACACAGTTACTTCGTCTTGTAATTTGGTCAATTTCTTTATTAAGGTCTCACTAACACTAGACATTTTATCTATCAAGAACCAGTCACATTGAAAATTATTTATATATCATTGGTCATCTTTCCTGAAAGCTGGAATGTAAAGAAAACATAACATGGACAAAATGGTTCAATTTCGAAACATGTTACGAAGTTGACGGATCACTGTAACAAGCAAAAATTAACTGTCGTCTGAAGCTGAACTCTGTTGTTACTAACTTGGCACTGGGTTCTTTCAGTTTGTTAAAGTTGAAAAATCAAAACAAGATCAAAGTATTACTTTAATTTTCTTCCGGAGTGAAGACAATGATTTCAATATTAAGTTGCATTGACCATGTTGACACTTTTTTTTATTTTTTGATGACTACCCGCCATTTTAGTGTGAATAAATTTTTTCTACCTCCACGATTGAAAATCGAGGTGTGCAATCATAGTGTCAGAGGTGTGCAACATTTCTAATATTGAGAGCACAGTGGCTTATTTTTGGGGCGGGCCATTAAATGACACAAATTATCAATTTAAATTTTGCTTTACAGTTGAAAATCTACAACCAGAATTTGAATTATTTTTGGTTGGAATCTCTAAAAGGAAGGTGTTAATGTATTTATGTTTATGTAAATTGCTAAAACTTTGTATTACATGTACTATGTGGGCCTATGTAAATTGTTGAAACGTTGTAATACTATATGAATTGAATAAAAGTTGTATTGCTATGTAAATTTTGGAAACATTTTATTACTAGATTAACTGGAGAAAAGTTGTATTACTTCTATGTAAAATGTTGTATAACTAAGTAAATAATTGAAACATTGTATTGTAATGTAAATTGTTGAAACGTTGTAGAACAATGTTAATTGTTGAAACGTTGTATTGCATGTAAATTGTTGAAACGTTGTATTGCTATGTAAATTATTAAAAAGTAACTGTTGTATTTCTATGTAAATTTTTGAAACGTTGTATTGCAATAAAAATTGAATAAAAGTCGTATTACTACGAAAATTGTTGAAGCGTTGTGTTACTTTCAGAACTTATGGTACAAAAAAAAATTATTAAAAAGTTGTAAGCTTGTAACATGAAAATACCCGTATACCATATCAACTCAATCAACAAATAGGCCTATTAAAAAGAAAATTGACATAGAAAATCACATTTGTTCGTCGTTAACAAAAACTTCTTAAGAAAAGGACAACACGGCTATAGAAATTTAACAAATACTTCATTCTTATAATAGAGCAATCGAATAAAAAAAATCTTTTCACGCCAAATACGTTCGTTTCTATTGCTAGGGACATTTAGCGAAGTGTTGAAGTTAAAGTTTACAAGATAATTCTTGTTTCAATTGAACCCAATCTATCGGTTGTGGTTGGCAACTACAGTTACAGAATATTTTATATACAGAAAGGCTTTAAGATAATTATTGAGATTTGTACTTTGGTTCACATTTTGACATCACTTTTGGATCGCTACAAAAAATGGCTAATTTTTGAAAGTTAATTTTTTTTGCTCTCATTGACGGTGTGTCGTCACATCCTCTAGTATTTTTTAATGTGCAAGTCGCACCCTAGCCTTCGGAATCTATTTATACAAACAAAGACGAAATTGTTTCAATCCGTTGCACACTGACCCCGAGGTACCTACCACGAGGGACAGAAGAGTCATTACGTTGTCAATGGTAGGGACATGGGTTAACAAGCGGTATGTTACCATCAAATAACCATATCATTGTTAGAGCGTTTAATTGTTCCATTTCATTCGCTACCAATACGTTTTTAAGAAAGGCTATTTAATTGGTTGAAATCTAGGTTTAAAACATAAAAGAACAGAATGGAGCTTATATTGTACAAACATAGTGTGGTAGACACGAAAAAATTCAAGCACCCCAGATGATCAAAAAAGAAAATTTTACGGAAATTTTGTGATTTATATTCAAAATGTTGAAGGAGTCGGTGATATATCTAAAGGATCATTTTTGAGAGGATAAGATGAATTAGTGCTCAAATTTGACCAATTTATTCTGAAACCCAGAACACCAAACTTTGTGAGATTAAGACATACTAATTACATATTATTCGGACTATACTTACGTTGATTCCAATATGACCGGTAATCTAGCACATTCTTCTAAGGAACGGAAAAGGTATGTTTTAATTTCATTTTTCCGAGTAGCCCTCTTAAAGCCCTTGGCAATTAGTGACGTCATAAAAAGCTTGGTTTAAGTGGAATAGCAGGAACAACAGACGTCTGATTGAACATTTGAATGGTGCAAATAGATGTTTTAAGTCTCCCCGATACACATAAAAAAAAATCTAGAAAACCTCTTTATAATTCCTTTTAGGTTGTCGTTTGGGGTATCACATATCTAAACTATTCAATTCTGAAGCCCCACCATTTACAGGGCTCTAACTGTAAGAACTTTTTAAGGGATAAAAATTCATATGTCTTTTATTTATAACCCAGAGGCGCAGATCTATTGATAAATTTGGTGGGGACCAGCTGCTTAGAAAAGTAGTACCCTTGTCCTTCATTTGGAGTCCATGTTTACACAGACGTCTGTTTGTGATCAACGAAGGCTTTCCGTCCACTATTATGTCACAAGTAATTTGTGTTCATCCAATGTCTCTCCGTATAACGATCCGATACAAAACAACAATGAGGAACCGAAATCTTGAGTTGCCTTTCCTTGACATCTAGACGATGCGGCGTCTACTAGTGTTTTAACGAATTTCGAATTGAAAAGTGGGTCTTAGTACTATCCTTGGTGATATATTTTTGTGTTCGGTTATCCGACTAGCTAAATACCACTAAAAGATGCCATTTTTCTATTTTGCAGATCCATATCGTCCAGCTTCTCCTGCGAATCATTTCAGGTAAGAACGACTATGTGATCTGTAAACAGTTCGTGAATCTAATATCACTGTCCTGGCATTGTCCCTCAACGAATACTTGGCGTTGACGAACGAAAGCAGGACGTAAAACTCCATTTCATGCTATCTACCAGGTGACTTTCGTTCCAGACAATTTATCAGTCATTCATTCACCCGTTTTTAATTCCTACTCCTTTTTTAGATACACGCCCTGTCGTCCGACGACCCATTACGGAGTGACCTGATGTATGGACAAATTGAACTGTTTGAAGAAAGAGTAGAGATGTGCTTCGATAGATTCGACGTGACTCTTTTCTACAGCATGGTGCGACAGCTTTCGCAACAGACTTCCGTTTACGATATCACCAGTGTACGGCAACTGCGACAAGTGTACGACGACGAAATGACGCGTTTTACTCATCCGTCTACCAGACAGACTCCTCGACAGCTGAGCAAGTGTCTGCAGTATTTTACGTGGTTTTGTAAATTCTTGACATATCTCAGGAACCTTCGGATTAGCTTCAACAGCCGCATTTTTATACCGTTATTCAAATATTTTCAACCGCATGGTAGTGTTCCCACTGGCAGAAGGGGATCATCATTTTCAACATCGTCTTCGCTGTCAAAATATAGCAGTAATCTTTCCCTTACAAGTAACGAAAGTGGAATTATGTCTGATTGTGGAAGCTTGGACAATCGTGTGGTATCGTACGCTGACGAGTTGCAGAATGGAGATGACGAACTGGATGACGCAGAAGCCATGACGCGTCTACGTGTACAGTCTGAAAGGGCGTTGATGCTTCTAACTAATGAATTCAAAGAGATCAAATCTCTCTATGATACCTCAGACGTTAAAAAGGTTGCCCAGAAACTTTCTTTTGTCAAAGAGCAACTGGAATTCAATATGGACGAAGATGAGACCATTGATACCGATCTTTTAAGTCAAGAAAGTGTACGAGTTGTACGGCATCTGAACGCAGACGAAGAAATTGAAACGCTTTTGAGGTACATTCCAGACATTCTTTTCAAATTCAAAATGGCAGCCAAGTTAGCTAGACAATGGATGCACATGGATGATCAGCGATCACGTGATCTATCATCAAAATTGCAGAAGATTATGAGTCTGGAAAATCGAATGTCCGAGAGACTTTCAAAACTAGTCTACGATATCAAAAAGCATGAAGCTACTTTAGAAAAGGACAGTGAAGAACTCCAAAAGCTGATGACTCGCGAGGAACGATCCACTGAACTGTCTTCAACAGTCACTGAACTTGATGACCGCATCAAATCCATCAAGGACTCTCTGAAACTGCTCCGAAAGGAGAAGATCATTATTACCAACAAACTTGTTGAAGCTGTCAAAAAGCGGTTGAAACGTGAATACAAGACACAAAAAGTTTTGTACGAATCCAATCGATTACGGAGATATTCGTCCGAACGACAGTTAGCAACGCTACAATTTCGCCGCGATCTTGCCGAAGCTGATATGCACATTGAAGTCGGCTTGAAACCACATCTTATTCGGAGTACGAATGATCTTCAGGATAAAGTGGAGAAATTGGAACAGATAATCGAGGAGGAAAGACGTAAAGAACGAACCATCAAGTCCGCTTTGATCCCAGTTCATAATGACAGACAATATCTAGCGGACATAGTTTACCCGCATGGGTTGCCCCCCATTACAGAGCCTGTGCTGCCTAAATACGAAGCCTCGAAACAGGCTTATTATATTGGAACTCGAAGAGTATCCCCTGGCAAGGCTAACCACGTGAAAACATATCGTAATGTTAGTAGATTACCCGTACCAATTCGGAAGAAGTCTCAAGACGTTGGAGTTCAGGTTCAGGATGATTTGTGGGATAACTGAGTGAATACAATTTGAATGATATACAGATCATAATACTTTTTGTTCCGTTTTTTTTTTCTGTGGGTTACGAACAAAATTTCACGATCCTAAAAATCTCGATAAACATCCACTGTCCACAGTTGTGAAAATGAGTGATAAAGTGGAACTTCATGACTTTTGTAGGGATGGCGTTTGTACCAATTTCTGGCACCTTAACGTCGAAAGAGTGTCGTTGCAAATGTAATTAGTGCATAAGCTCCATGGCTTCTGTTTATTAGGGCGTAAACCCCCATCCCTGTCACATAAGGACAAGAGTATCATTGCGGAAACGTCATTTAAAAGTTATCTCTATATTTGTGTCCTGTTTTATTTTACACTGAAAACAACTTTCTTATGGCTAGTTCATGTAAACATCCGTAAATGACACTTATTATATGTTTAATCAAGCTGTCAACTGACGTGCATGGCTGTTTTTTTTTTAGATTATTTTTTTGTCAACGTTATTGGATTATCATAGTGTTTTAAAAGGAGATTTACGCCCTACATATTCTTCTGATTAGGCTAATATTAGGCGGGACTTATAATGTCAGTGGCATTTATCATTAGCCCAACCTGAAGCGATAGAATTCGACCTTAAACGTAATAATACATAATTAATAACCTAATTTTGCTCAAAGTTTAGTTTTTCCTGTTAATTAGACCCCAGGTAGTAGGAAAAACACTTAAAACCTAATTAAAAACAATTACTGAAAAAAAGAAGAAATTACCAGTTAAAAGTACGGAAGCGTATTAGGGCCATTTATTTTATTTTATTTTATTTTTTTTTTTTTTTGAATTTTTAAAAAAAAAGTTAGTATGTTGAATTTTCAAGTTAGTATGTTGAATTTTCAAGTTAGTATGTTGAATTTTCAAATTAGTATCATGAATTTTAAAGCTAGTATGTTGAATTTTCAAGCTAGTACGTTGAATTTTCAAGTTAGTATGTTGAATTTTCAAGTTAGTATGTTGAATTTAGTAACTTGAATTTTCAAGTTAGTATGTTGAATTTTCAAGTTAGTAACTTGAATTTTCAAGTTAGTATGTGTTAGTATTCTGAATTTTCAAGTTAGTATGTTGAATTTTCAAGTTAGTAACTTGAATTTTCAAGCTAGAATGTTGAATTTTCAAATGTGTATGTTGAATTTTCAAGTTAGTATGTTAAATTTTCAAGTTAATATGTTGAATTTCCAAGTTAACAACTTGAATTTTCAAGTATGTGTTAGTATCTTGAATTTTCAGGTTAGTATGTTGAAAATTCAAGTTACTAACTTGAAAATTCAACATACTAACTTGAAAATGAAAAAAACAAAAAACAAAAAAGAATGACCCTAATACGCATCCGTATTACGTATAAAGGGGACTACTGCACTTAAAGTGTTCATATTATTACAATATTTAATGTATATAATGTAATTTCATTAGTTTCATAGAGATATTTTTTGCTGAGTATCCGTTTTGCACCTTTCTAAACTTTTATTATAAAAGGGAAGCTATCAAAATTATGATCTGGACCAGTAATTCAGTTGCCATCTGTTTCCATGTTAAATCACGAGATTCAACCTTCCATAACTTTTTTTCCAGAAATCTCGTTAAAAACTTTCCAATATGTCACATGAAAGTCTGACGAATATTTAGTTATTGGACAATAATTCAATATATCATGACCATGAAAATCTTGAGCTGGCCAAACTGAAAGTAGACCACTACAATTTATCAATATCTGCTTGACTGTCACTGCACACAAAACGAATATTTTTAGAATAATTATTCCGCATAAAAATCTCTAATCATCTCTCATTAAATTCCAAATCTAGGCCAAAAATTAGTCAAAATTAGGAATAAAAAAACCCCAAATGGAGGAAGAAAGAGGATTTCTTAAAAAGAACATTCGTATTCAATCTTTTGCGTGAAGATAAAAATTTATTTGGATATGAGATATTATTGTGTTTTTCCAAGTCCTTGGGGTCTAATTAGAAGGAAAAGACCCATCACTTGAGATGAATTGGGATTTTCAGCAAAGTTAGGTATTTGACATTTTCGGTCTGTAGACCTACAGAAAATGTCCATTTTTTATGTTATTGTTTTTACTTTGTTTTGATGTGTTTTTTTCAAGTCTTTGGGTTCTAATTAGTTGGAAAGGACCCCACACTTGAGGTAAATCAGAATTTTTAGTAAAGTCAGGTATTTGAAATTTTCCATTTGTATGGCGATTTATTTCTCTAATTGTTTTTACTTTGGTTTCATGTGTTTTTGCAAGTTCTTGGGGTCTAACTTGTAGGAAATGACCCAACACTTGGGCAATTTTTTTATTAGCAAAGTTAGGTCTTTGTCATAAAGGGGGAAATAGGGCCTGAGATGTTCAGAACTTGTGATCATATTGTCTCGCATATTATTTCGATCATGGGCAGAAGGTTGTTGAACTGGAAGATTTTCTTCAGATGGATTATCTACGACATCAGGATGTACAGCTTCTTGCTGGTCAGGAAGAGAATGTTGTACATTGGCCTCTGCGCTGTGTTCATCAGCAGGATAAGGAGCAGAAAATTTAAGATAGCTCAGCTTTTGACGTAAGTATTTTTCGATTGCGTCTGAAAGTACCTTCATCAGTTCTAAGATAAGTTCAGATAAGAGCGTTTATTTAGTCTACCTCCCATTTTTTTCCAAATTTTCTTGGGTTTAATACGAACAACGTCAAAGGAAGATTGTTTATCCTTCTGGCGTTGGAGTTCGTACGATCCAGTTTAGGATTGACATTACGAGGTTCAAGGAGTAATGACTTGACAGGCAACGAGTACTAAATTAACTGGACACAATTACTTCAATAAAATACCTTGCGACGTTTCGACGAAGGTTCTTCCGTCTTAATCAAATGATACAAAATAGCAAAGCAATACGAATATATAGTAAAAGAGGGGATTCGTCGAAACGTCGCAAGATATTTATTAAAGTAATTGTTATCCATATAATTGTGTCCAGTTATTTATTGTCCAATTACTAAATGCCGCTTATTGCGAAAATCTAATCTAGGTTTAGGTAACAGTCGTTTCGCAGTTTCGACAAAACCTTCAGCCTTTCCGCTATACTTACTGTTATACGAATTACTAGTAATATGTTCAAAGTCCCAAACTTCAGCAAAATGATTGAATTCAAATGACGAAAAAACACACCTAGCAAAATGAGATTTCAGTTCATTCACAATACTTCCATTTTTCCTATCATAAAGACGATCAACGTCAAAGATGTTACTATGTATATTATACAGCTCAAAAAGATCCACACTGCCGTTTTGTTACGGCCCTTATGGTACCCCATGACTAATCGAAGTTTCCTTCTGGTTTGATATTTCGAATTTGTGACATGTTTCACAGGCAGATACAAGTTGTTTGATGCACCAGGCCAAAACATACATTCACGAGCTAAATACACAGTTACCTTTAAAATTAATAGCATTCTCTATAGTAAGTTCGTCACTAAAACTAAAATATGGAGTATTCTTTAGGCAAATGACTTTTAGTAGCAGGCCATCCGTTTTTTATTACACTATACAACAATTCAAGAACCGGATCATCTCGTGTAGCTTTAACAATTTTATCAAGTCCTGATTTGATTATTCCTGATAGTGTTTATATTTATCGTAACAGTTAAATCATAGTATACACCAGAAAAACCATAAGATTTTATAGGACATTTAACAGGGGAATGATTCAGCTTATCACATTTCTTACACTTTTGCCCCAAAACAGGACAGGATTCCTTCTTCATGACAGTTTTACCAATAACCCAAACCTCAAATTTATCTCAGAAAGTCATAAGAATAATGTTATTTATTTAACAATATATTTTACAAACACAAAAATAAATGCAAATGTAGACATTTAGTCTTTTTTTCTAAAAGGCATATAAGGCTACCTTAAGATGGCCATTAAGAGTATATATCCATCTTTAGAGCTACCCAGCTACTGTAACTATATTGATTGAATTGGATTGAATTCGGCTTGTAACCTGACTGAAATAGGTCTAAAGCTCTAAAGCCTCAAAGCTGTACAACTGGGCTGAAGGATGCGTTGAATGACAGGTTTGTAACAGTAATTAATATATGTACACGGAACTTCATAGATGGCAAGAATGATCCTGCTATAAGGAATTTGACAAAACGCTTTCAAAAGTTACGTTGTTAAATGGGCTTATCGGATTATAGAGGTATTCTGTTTATTTCAGACACCAGGTAAGCCCACTGATGAAAATATACTCTTATCGACCAAATTTCCAAAGTTTCATTTTATGTGCATTCTAAGAGGCAGTATCTCTTGAACACACTTAACACAGTGAAAGTGCATATTTATATGTACTTCCGATCGGTTCGTGGTCGGTCCTCCATCCTCTAAAAGCGCGCAGATGAAGTTAAAAAAAGGAAGGTACATGTCAAGAAGACTGCTCTTGGATCAATTTATCAAGTTTTTCTTTATTCCATTTGGTTGTTAAATCTTTTTCAACTCGTTCCATAAATGCACTGTGGGCTTGGCGATTTCTCCGTCGATGTCTCTGAAAGGAATTTTGTAGTGTAGTGTAATCGTTCAAGGCAGACAAAAAAAAAGAATATAAATAAATTATTAAATTAATAAATTAATTAATTGATAAATAAATAAATAAATATCTCGAATTCTAGTTTGTATTTGTAACTTACCGTAAACACGGGGTCACGAGGTGGATATGTCCCCCTCTCGAGTATCAAACTAGGATCATAACGAGGCTGGCGTTGTAGAGGAGGCGCCATTTCGGGGAATTCGGCTGATAAAAACTCGGCTTCTGATGCAGTTAGTCCTCTTACTGAAAAAATAATTATTATATTATAATATTCTATAAGTGACGGAATTGCTTGTACTGGTTATTTTTTTAACTCTTAAAATTGGAAACATGTACAATCATTTAACTTTTGTTATTGAGATCCCATTTGCTACAGGCTGTGAACGTTAAAGATCCTTCAATAATTGGAAATATAAAAGAAGTAGGCAAAGTCGCTGTTCCGGCAAATTTTCTCCCATTGCACACTGCATGACGTCATCAGCCCATAAGGTGCAGACAAGTAAAACTCCATTTGTTTCATTTCAAGTCAGTTTTTGTGAATAGGTTCCCTATAGAGTTGAAATTTGAAAAAGGGCAAGTTACTTACTGACGTTAAGTCGCTGAGAATAAAATTTGATGTTGTAGGGATCCCGTTCTTCAGCTAAATCCATTTCATCTAAACCAAGTGATTTTAATGACGGATACTGAAACAAAATACATGAAAAATATAATTGTTTTTCGTTTGAATGTACGAATTAGGGAGGAGAAAATGGATTATTGTTTTGAGTATGATTTTGAATCAGAAAATGTGAAGAAAAATATCTTACAGCAAGAAAGAAATATTCATTTTGTTCCATTTCATTTTTAAAATAATTTTGATTCAATAATATTGACGCCAAATTGACTACTTTCAAAATCTTCTATCCTTTCTCATTTTAGTGCATCTTGGCTTTTGAAACCCACCCTACGAATTAGACAGAAATTAATTTCCCATGAAGGGAGATAACTATTGCTAATTGTGAGTGATGTTTGATATGTGGGAAGGGGGTATTTTGCAAGAGCCATGAGAAGAAGCTTGAGTGACCAGAGTCACGTTTTCAATCTATCGGATTATAGTGGCCGCACTAGCCATCCTAGACTGGAGGTACAAAAAGGTGGCAGACTGACTGAACCGTCGAGGTTGAGATTGAAATTTCAGCAGCTGCGTGGTGCAAGCCTCCCCTAAAGCGTCTAAATGGGATATCTTCCCTTAATATTTTGTGAAAATTAGAAGTTATTTGTGGCATGTAGTGTGCATTCAGGAATTTTTTGTAATCTATTTCCCTTACATTTTGAATTGTAAGGCCCCCCTTGAACATTCAACCGTTTTGATGACTCCGCCAGGCAACCAAATTTCTTGACGCGAACAATAGGCGCATTCAGTGTCTAATGCTTCTCTGAATGCACCTTTTGTTCTCGTCACAAATTTCCAGCTTTGGACAGTGCAGAAATCTGATTGGTTGACGGTGTCATCAAACGGACGAATGTTCAAGAGGGCCTCTTTAATGACTAAATTTAAATTAAAAGCTAATTAAAAGCTAATTAAACGGATCGAAATTTTAATCAAACGGAATACTCACGTCTCTGAAATCGAATGGTTTGGGTGTTTCATATTCACCAGGCACATTCATTCCTTCTCGTACAAACTTTTTCTTCGCAGTAAACGGGCGATCAATGCGAAACCTTAACTTGAAATTCTCCTTTTCGTCTGAATGGTGTCTGTTTAGAATTAGCGGTAATAGTGTCCGTTTTTCTCTGGTGTATATTTCCCGTTGGCATGGAATAGTACCATAGTTCCAAGGCTTCATGGAATCTACTGTGTTGCGTTTCGGCGGATTCGGGTCGAAGACTTCGTAACGGAAATCCGGTGGTGGCCGCCTCCAAATGTTATTGTCCTTTGGTCGTTCTTTAACTGCATACGTCAAGCTTCTGCGTAAACGTAAACCATCATCTGCGTCAAACGAAGTCTTCGCATGAAATCCAAACGGTACGATTCCAAGCGAGTCTTTGCTACTGGAGGCTGTGCTAGGTCGACTCATAGTGGATTCTTGGTTGCACCTGCATATAGAAAAAAAAACAGTACATGCCATTCAATGAAAAGAACTATATACAGCGATGTAGTCATTTTCAGCTATCTGTAAAACTTTACAGAATAAATATCTTGCACATAGTTCGTATACATGTACTACCGAAAATAACTCCTGGCAAGTTTCATACAGATGAATATGTACAATGACGTCATAACATTGGCAATATCCGCACGAAGGAATGCTAATAATTGTCCAGAAACTTGTGCTTTCGCCACTTCCGCCAATTCGTTTTAGTCCAGTCAATTTACACCAAATTAGAACACTTACAGACTCAAGACCTTTTGTATTAGTTAGTAGCCTAACACCGGACTTCGATTTTTGACTAGCAGTGAGACATAAGCATTTATTATACTATTTTTAGAACAATTTCCATAGAACCCATGAATCGCATAATGAATTGATTTTTGTCATGACAAGTAGGCCTAATGAATATCAAGCTACTGCATGGTTCTAAATATCTGACGCCGTGTGCTAAATGTGCTTATTCGAAATCAGTTATCTCCCTTAGCATCTTAAAACATGAACCTTGCAGTAGACTTGCAAGTTTGCGAGAAATCATCTAACTCACTTGTCTCGGCGCTACTTCACTTATGTACCTCTTTATGATCTCTTTTTTATCCACTAAAATACGACAGGATGATGTTCTAGACCCTATTCTGAGTATTCTCATCAAATTTTAAATCAGTGCTTGGGAGTGTGGAGGCATGTGGCGATACGTAGGGTCTACAACTTGCACCACAACGCCCTACATTTAATTACACTGAAATTCTACATGGAAATACAGCTGTCCTAATGATTGTGTTGAAGTGAATAGAGAGTCACGAAGTCGTTCCGGGTGATTGATGGAGATTTGAGCTGTGTGTATTGTTACTGTTCAGCAGACACACATGAGACACTATAGTTATGTTTAGGCAAAACAGATAAAAATCGTAATTTATCGGGTAGGCAACAATCGGGTAATACAAACCAATTTTCAAGGGGGGCAAATGCACAGTTGGTTAGAGCGTGGGTCTTTACAGGACTCCACTTGCATGATTACGTCGAACAATTGATGGCTATGGGTTCTAATCTCGATTAAAGTCCAATGACCTTAAATAAGTCAGTCGTAATCCCACTCCCCAGCTGAAAATGGGCAGGCCTACAAATAATGCCAAGAAAGATAAATGCCAAGAGGACTAGCTGGTAGAAAGGATCCTTAGTTGAGAATCTTAGATGTTCTTATTGTAAATTTATTTGAATTTGTACTTTGGCCTACATTCCAAATTACAGTCGGCTAACTATTTATATTGCCTAGTCGATAAATCATTCAGTTTCAGCCACCCGTATCAGAATGGAAATGCCACTTCGTCTTTAGTAGATAACAATCACAGACAGTATTCCTTCATTTATTTTCATTGTAACATACATTACAGAAATCTGTTATATTTAATCAGAGACGAACCTGAAGTATGATATTCATATTTAATAACTATGTAAAGTACTACGTGTATTTCCATTTGTGGGAAAATTTATCACATTAGAATAATGCTGATAAAATATTCAACTATAGAAAGAAATGAAATGGAGTTTTACGTCCTACTTACATGCTGATGATTGGGCTAATTTGACAGACCATTGAAAGAAAGGACAAAATAGACTAAATAAACCTTTAGCGACATCTAGCGGTGACATTAAATAACGGAAGAAAAATCATGGTTTACTTATGTCACACGTTTCAACAATTTACATTTCATCTGACGATGACAACGTGAATTGTTGAAATGATGTGTACAATAAAATTTAGAAGTAGTAAACCATAAAATTGTATTCCGTTAACATACAATGATATTTATATACACAATAGAAAACAAAAATAACCTCTCCTATCTGCTTACTGACGATAATTTAATCTTAATTTTTGGTTCATCTACGTCGTAATTTGCATAAAAGCAATATAGTATGTTTTAGAGGTATGACGGGCCAATTATACACCCCTTTCAGAGAGTTCACAATTTACATAACAGGTAATGTTTGAGGATACATTTTCTTTTATTAAGAATCGGAAAGAAATGTTTTCATATCTAGAAAAGATGATTCCGTGACTTCGACTTGAGAACTCACTTCCACTGGTTGGTCTTTAGTGGAGGTAGGTAGCTTAATTGTGGTGTATCGAGAATAACCGTTCATTTTAGCGAACAGAAGTCGTAATACACGTTCTTTTTGAAGCCAGGTCAGGTCACTGATGTCAACTTGACCTTTGACCCGACGTAGGTTATTTATAGTTTCTGTTTCTTCCAATGCAGACATCGAAACACAACCACGTGACTTCCAATTTGATTTCGTATTGGCTATTTCCAATCTCACGTGATCCAAAGCGTCCATGAAAAAACCCTCCACTTCCGTTCTTTGCTCAAGTATTGTTTTGGCCAATTTCTTAATTTTAGCCATTTCTCGGGTTTTGAGCTCAAGTACTCTTTGCAGACGCTCTAGTTCTTCTTTGATTGACAGCACCTCGCTACCGGAAGTAGCAACCATTTTGTTTTTCTCCTCATCAAATTCCCTGATGATATGTGTTAAAGAATTTTCCAAAACTCCTACTTTGCCTTTTGTTGTCGCTAATTTTTCGTGTTCCATTTTCGCTTGTACCATTTGTTTGTTAAGTGTCATATTTTTTGTCGACAGTTCCTCGAATAATTCCTTATTTTCTTGGGTAAGAAAATCATTTGACTTTAGCAAGCGTTCATTTTCGGAAATTTCCATGGCAAGCACTTCCTTTAGTCTGACATTGTCCTTGAAAACCAACTTTGTTGCTTCGTCTAAGTTGCTAATGGCTTCCTTCTGTGTCTTTTCAGTTATTTCCATCATCTTCGACTTCGTTTCTTTTTCCAACCGACATTTTTCCGTAAGGAATTTCTTTTCCAGATTCGAAAATTCCAATTGATGACTTTTATTCGAAATTTCGAGAGTTTTTTTCAGTTCTGCAATTTCTGATAACATTTCCCGCCGATTTTTTCGAAATTCCCGCGCAAATTTGAGCTCATCTTTGAGCAAATTAACCTCCTGATTTTTGGCCTTCAACTTTTCATCCAAATGACAGATTTGCTTGGTAAAATCTTGTATTATTTTTTCCGTCTCCTGGCGATGCGTTTTCTTCAGGCTCCTTTCTTTCTCCTTCTCACCCTGAAGCTCCTTTTCAAGATCCGACATTTTGTTTTTCTGGTATTTTATGACATCAATGGTGTCACGTTCGTTTTTAACCAATAAGGAGTTGAGATCTTCATTTTGGTTTGCCAAACGCTGGGCACTGGTTTTATATTCGTTTTTGGAAGCTTCGGTAGCTACCAATCGTGTTTCCCATAATCGGGAATTGGCTGCAGAAAACGCAAGCATGTTTTCGTAGCTTCTTGCACGGAACAAATTGGTTCGTGGTGGCTTAACTGGACCTTGTCTAGACCCTTTCTTAGATTTATCCATCTTTAAATTTCAATGAGTCTTTCAAAGCGAAAGGGTATTGCTCGAACAATATCACTTATATATGCCAAAGATGTTTGATGTTTTACGTCCTGTGATATTTCACAAAAGCACTGGTCTAGGTCACAGAAACACAATGGCCCCACTGCTATATCATCACATTTCTTTTAAAGACAGTCTTTGTTAAATCGTAGTTTTCCAAATACGTCTATAACAGCAGTTAGCATTTTTTTTGATAGAATACAAATATGTAACGGAATTTCGATTTTCTATGAATTCATTACATAAAACATCAAACATTACATCAACAACGGTGTCATTTCCCTTGCAAATCATGTCAATATTTTTATACGTTCTTAGACAACAAAAATAAGGTCCAAAGGTAATTACTTCTGGTGAAAATGCTCAACAAATTGTACGATGCGAGTTAGGCTACTCCCCTTCAACTGTTTACTTTCACACGATGATTTTTATACCTCAGTATTTCGAGCACTATTCAGAATATAAATATTCGAATTTAACAATCTTTTGTATACTTTTATATATCATAAACGTCTACACCTTAAACAATTCGTTACCACTTTAACGTTGACGATTCGTGATCACTTTAACGTGAGCAATTCGTTGCCACTTTAACATTGGCAATTTGTAAGAACATCAACATTGGCAATTCGTTGACAAAACAAAATCGCCCGTTTGTTTACAATTTAGCATGACAGATTATCCATAATAAAATTTGGCAGTTTGAACCACACTGAAAGTAGCAATTTGCTAATACGCCAGACATATCAGTATCACACAGAAACTGTTTACAAATTCATGTCGGCAGTTTATTTACAAATTTTGTTTCAATCCTGCAGGATTAAGCTTTAAAAATGTCTCATTCACAAAGATCGCTTCCTAATATAATTAACTCTGTATTACAGCTTGTGGTATCACAGTAACGTCACTTTAAGCAATTAGTCATTCAAAGGTTTCCTTTCCTTTTGGATGTATCATTGAAAAATATGTCCTGTCTCTCGTGCTGAATTCAGGTCACTTCTCGCTTAGGCCAATAACAAAAATGGCATTATTAACAGGCATCGGTTTGGAATCACAAATTCACGAAAGGCTTTAAATCCGACGTTCTTGGTACTTTATGAACTATGGCACAAAATATACCACAATTATCTGCCATTTTCCAGTATCAAAATACGCCCTATGTTTTTAATATTTGCTCTAATTTTAAACTCTATAGACCTTCTGAACATCACCTTTAACCTTTGAACCTCTAACACACGGAAGTTATCAAAATATGAACGTTTCGTATCCGAAAACCAAACACACAAATGTTATCAAATGTTTTACATAAACTGTGTTGTTATTCACAGATTATCATCACGCGTAGCTCAAAATGGCTTTAAAGTGACGAAGCATTCAAGGTTGCCATGGCGATATTGATATTTTAGCAGACGGCTCTGTGTAGGTTTTGATGACAAACAATATCAATAACTATATTTATTGTGAAAGGTGTGGACTAAAATCGATTCTTTATCGAGGTATTAAAGTAGAAATAATGACGAATTTGCATTTTGTTAGTAGCAGCTGGAGCAGGAGTTAGAGGCGTCTCCATTCATGCCTTGGAAATCATAAGGTGGGCGGCCGAGTGAGGGCCACAAAATTGTATAGGCACCGGAGAACTCAATGACAATAAAAATTTGAAACTGTAGCCAGGACTAAAAAAAATAACTCAGCAGTGTGCCCCACCCCCTCTCCCCCTACCCTTGTAGAAAAGCCACTGTTTGCCTACGCGGGCCACATAGATGTCAAAGCGCTTGGATAACATAAGATAAGATTAGATAAGATAAGTTTATTGTATCAAATAAACCCATTAAAGGCATCATACAACCACTGATACATTTGGAAAAGATACAAAATTACAGAATTAAACAGGCGTTTAAATGATAATACATAGTAATAATTCACAGGGAAAGAGGTATATATTTATGATAAAGAATACAACGCTTAAGAACCTGATGAAAACTATAATAAAGACACAAATAAAATTTACATGAAATTGCATGTAACATTAATATACATCATTATAGTACACGATACACGGTATAATATAGAATATTTAATGCATTTGAACAGTTCAATTATTCGTGACAAATAGTTGAGCTGTTGACTCACGTGTGCGTAGGACTCTATTACTTGAGGTCCGAATAGTGACGTCATCTTATGTGGAATTGCAGGAATCACAGACGTCTGATCAAATTGGAATGGTGCAAATAGATGCTATCAATGTCCCCGATAAACATAAATAATTTAGAAAACCCCTTTACAATCCTTTCAATACAGAAATATATCATGCTTACCTTAGTAACTTTATTATTATTATATAGTCAAATACACGGCAGTCTAGTTGTGAAAAACTTGACGAGACAATTAATCCTATTTTAGTTGGTATAGGTTGTTATAATGTCTTAAAGAAGCACTGGCCGAGGTAACAATCACTTTCCCATAGAAGCACCGACTCAGGTCGCAATTATTGATTTAACTAGTTGTGTACAGTTAGTATTGACTGAATTGTACGATTATAAAAATAACAATATACTAAAACCTACTAATCCCGCTATACTTAGTTACCTAGCTACCTAGCTTTAATCATATACAAAATCATATCCACACTTCAAGCGACTTGTTAGCCTTGTCAATTAAGTTATACAAAAAAAATAGAAAATACCATATAAACATTATGAGCTATGTGAACTCTCCTATAGACATCCCGAGATGACTGATACAAAGATACAAAACTATATAGCTATTTGATGCTCAATTGATAATCTGAAATATCAAATTAACATTAACATTGCTCCGTGAACTCTCCAAATACAAACTTAGTTAACATAATACAAACATACTTTAAAATGACAATTTGTCACCAAAATACTTTAAGATTTTGATTTTCAAAATGATTGACAACATATAGTTGATGCTTTTTCGTTTACAAACTACAAAATTTTGTCAACAAATATCAAAATTCTTTACAAATGGCAATTTTGTCAACAAAGTACAATTTCTTTTTTTTGCAAAATACATAAATCTTTTGAAGCCTCTATCACATTGAAAAATATTAACCAAACTGTTCCTTTAAATGAAATACGAACTAATCTATTGAAATGTGTATAATATTTATTTGGTTGTCAAACACGGTTGAATAATTGTCCCAAGATATGTCATATCGCAATGACTTTGTACGTGTATTGTATGCATTGATGTTGACTAATCTATTTAATTTCTATAGAACATAGGGACCCCATACCGAGGTTTAAAGAGGCACTGTCGTCTCGAGCACTTAATTCGGCGATATTTACAGGCAAAAAGTGACGACATTCGGGCTTGAATTGCATCTGAACTAGGCGTAAGATATTATTTTTAAAAAATGTTACAGATAGGTGAAATTGAGCTTTTTGATATAGTATCTAAGCTATTAATTGCATTTTGCTATTTCGATATCTTCAAACATCAGAATCTCAATCTACCAACATTGCAATCGGACCTGGTGTTGAATATTCAATATGAAAAGCTACAAAGCTTATATCTGAAACAAGCCAATATACGGAATATTCCAGACGACTGTATCCATAGGGCAGACAAGTAGTGTTTTTGCAGACTCGTGCCTTCGGAGCTCGGAGTAATGCTTAGCCCGACATCTCAAACCTTCAAAATTTTCGGGCAAACCAGCCTCCCTCCTGCCCCCTTAAACAGGCTTTCGAAGCGTACACCTAAGACTGTATCCCTTCAAATAAAACATTAGAACTCGGGATCGATTGGGGGTTCTAAGATGGTGGCATACATGGCAACTGCATGGTGTGTACTAAGATGGCGGTAACAATTCATTCTGGTATACCATAAAGTCAATAAATCACAAATTAAGGGTATACGAAAATAGCGATCAATCTAATAGGTCATAAATCGACAGTTTAGATTACCGTCGTCATAATTAAGTCATCAATATTCCAAAATAGACCAAATTTGATAAAAAATCTGCGCCATTTCACCTAATGAACTCAGAGGTCGTAGACTGACTAAAGTAGAGATTTATTTGTCCCATATATCAATTGTCCAAAATTTCTGATGATATTATATATAAATACCAAATTTTTATCGAGTATTTTACCTCATTAAGCACGTAAGAAATAAGTACACCGTAATTCGTTTCAAAAAAGTTGAATATTGTGTTATATTAAATGCCTAATTCAGAATTAGTTGTGATTTAGATTTGGATATATTGTTAGGAAGGTAAGTGGATGTCAGTTTCAAATCTGAATGTTTCGTTTCGCGTTTGATTTATAGATTACTCCAATCTCCATGTTGGACAGTGTCCGTAAGGCTGAATCTATCTCCCAAATGAATGGAACGTGAAGGTTCAGTCAAACGGTCTACTGTGAAAGTTCTGCTATCGCTCTGCAACACAATATACAGAAACTACCGAGCATTGCCGAATGTGGTTCTGAAGCACAGCCGGTTAGAACATTGGGAACTTTACGTGATGTCTTTGCTGAAGTACGTCGAACATTGTAAATTTCGATGCAATCGATGTGTAGCTATGGCGTCCACGTAACCCCAATTTAATTTATTACACTAAAAAAAAACAAAGTTTAAAGCTGGACATTAACAGGCTACTGTACATCTTTAACGACATCCATTACTACTAACCAGTTTGGCAGTTAAACACCACAAAGCGTCAAGATGAATTGTTATCGGTCCTAACTAGCTTATATAACCCGAAATAATGGCTCATAATAGCTTGTTATTGTCTGTAATATCATGTTTGAAATGTCAACTAAGTACCACCAACTCAGTTATTTATAGTAATTGACAATCCCTGCTGGTGTAAAGCAGGCCCGAGATTATATAATCAAACATGGTTATTATAACCCCTTTGACATTACAAAAATTAACCGGAACGGCTGACTTTTTAGCCATGTAAAGTGGTATGCAATCTGAAATCCGTTTCAATTCTTGCCCTCCAAGAGAAACGGTTCTCAGAATGAACTCGATAAATTGGTGCAATCTAAACTCCAACCTCTCTCAAAACGGATTACTGCCCAATAAGCGGCATCACATTTTCCCGCGGAATTTCTTCATTATTCAATGTCATTATTATGTATACCTGGGTGACCACAATGATAAAATTCAACTTCTTTAAGAAGAGTTCCACAGGTAAGCTTGCTGTGAACGGTTTCGAATTACACACTAACCGTTCTCAGACCACTTGATTTTACTGTAATGTAAATGGACATTTTTTCACTGCCTTGTCCGGACCGAGAACGATTCTGTTTATAGCGTGTATAGAGTCTCCATTGGAACAGCTTCAGATAATCTAGGCTCATGTTAACTAGGCTTGACTTCATATTACTAACATAAATATTACCAAGCTGCAATTGTTATGTTACACGATACACTACAACATAATGATTTTGTTGTACAAACTCTTTTCACAACTTTTGGATTGGCACAAAATACATGGAATTTACGATAATCGAAATAAACAAACCTATTTTACAAAGATAACAACTAATGTCATTGAAGATTCTGTCTACAAGCTGTTCCTTATAACAACAATATTTTACGAGGATGACTGGGCCTTAAGGGTTTTTATTTTACGCGGATAGGTTCACGCATACTAATTAAAACCCAAATTAGGTTACAATTTCTTTAGTTTTTTCCTGATATTTTTATTTCCCACTGTAATCTTACAACCTTTCTACTGCACCCACGTTCTTATGGTGTTATTGTTAACTAAGCGTGGTGAGTTGCGTAGAGCCCGTTCTTTGATAAAAAAAAATGCATTGGTTTATGGGTTTGACGAAAAATATATGGGGTCAAATGATCGCAGACAGTTTCCCTGTAAGCTAATGAAGTTATGCGTTATAAAACATCTGCTAGGCGTTTTAGTTAGAAATTTTGTTTTGAAAAATATGCAGGTGAATTTTAAGGGGAAACTACAATTATTGTCATGTCAAAATATCATAGTCTTTATGTCTGATTAAATATAACTTCATATGCGGTGGCTCAGTGAATAAAAAATGTATAATTGAATACCAATAAGGTCTAAATAGTAGGATATAAAACTCCATTTCATCAACACATCCAGGTAAAAATAATATGGTGTAAAAATCTATTTCTTTTATTAGCCCAATTAGTGAAATAAAAAGGAAATCATAATGACGTAATATTTCATTTCCTTTCCATCCGACATCGACATTAGTATATTTTTTTCAATTCTATCACGTTTTTGATGACAAATCTACAAAAACTCACGAATAAGTTGCCATTAATTATAAAATGTTGTCATTTTGTATAATACTAATTTATATAGGTTCTAATTTGTCGTTATAAATACTAAATATGAAATAATACAAATAATATTTTCCAAGTTTCCTTGGTCAGTTAGGTGCAGAAAAGTACGACGTAACACTCCATTTATTTCATTTCCTGATTTAAAATCCCCAAAATAGCCCTTGACGGTTGCATCTATACGTTTCAGACATGGCTTGACTTTGACCTCGTCTTTGAAGACTATTAAGTAATCCGGATGTCCAAAATATTTGATAGTTATTTACAAAATTGAAATATTTGAGTGCAATCGGAGTTAGTTGTGGCCGTTGGAATGTGAGGGATAAATCTTTCGACTACTTCATTACTGTCCGAAACACAATAATAGCTGGAAGGAGGAAGTACACCAAAGGAAGACAAACCACACCAACTATTTTTGTTTCTCGACCCCCTAGATACATGGAATGGCACCCAAAAAGTAAAAAATACTCAAACCCAAACCTTCTCAGCCATTTTCTTTCCACCCTATCTCTTTGTGGGGTTTGGGGTGCCACAAGGAGTATACCCTCGCGCCCCCTTTGAAAAATAGATTGTACCCCCACCACATTTCTAAGAAATTTCAAAATATGATTTTTATACATTTTTGTCGCCCCCAAATTAAATCAGTCTGCTCTCTGTTTGTAACCCCAGTTTCAGTTTCAGGCCTCTTTAGACATCTCTTTTATTTCGCCCATCTCAGGGTGATGATCATAATCGGAAATTCATGATGATGAACTTTAAACATATTTAATCTGAATAATGATGATAAATCGTCATCTTTTCGGCTTGTCTTTTGAAGTGATTTTGACAATCTGTCAATCTACGTCATTGTGTTCGTCTGCCGCCTTGTCACAATGTCGTATGCCTTTAGCCCACTCTCGCCATCTTAATTCATTTAAAATTAAAGAGTGGAACGAACAAGGTGACCAACAGACCGGAGTAACAGACTTATATAAGAGAAGGCCAGAAGCCTAGGATATTTGTTCAGCAGTATTTATTTATATTTTCAAGGTTGGATGGCGGCCATGGATAAAAGTTTCGTATGGTTATTGTTATTACTGCTTTACAAAGGTAAGTTAAAATTGTATATAATTTACTAGAGTTCATTTAACACTGCGACATTAACCCGTTCCTACATTAGGATGCAAAATTTCATGTTTGATATCGTAGTTCCAACTTTTGGATGAAAATTTCATGCTTGATATCGCTCGCAGTTCCAACTTTTGGATGAAAACTTCATGTTTGATATCGCAGTTCCAACATTTGGATGCAAATTTCATGTTTGATATCGCAGTTCCAACTTTTGGATGAAAACTTCATGTTTGATATCGCAGTTCCAACTTTTGGATGAAAACTTCATGTTTGATATCGCAGTTCCAACTTTTGGATGAAAATTTCATGTTTAATATCGCAGTTCCAACTTTTGGATGAAAAATTCATGTTTAATATCGGAGTTCCAACTTTTGGATGAAAATTTCATGTTTAATATCGGAGTTCCAACTTTTAGATGAAAATTTCATGTTTAATATCGCAGTTCCAACTTTTGGATGAAAATTTCATGTTTAATATCGCAGTTCCAACTTTTGGATGAGAATTTCATGTTTAATATCGGAGTTCCAACTTTTGGATGAAAATTTCATGTTTGGGATCTCAGTTCTAACTTTTGGATGAAAATTTCATGTATGGGATCGCAGTTCTAACTTTTCGATGAAAATTTCATGTTTGGGATCGCAGTTCTAACTTTTCGATGAAAATTTCATGTTTGATATCGTAGTTTAAAGTGATACTACGTCTTAGAATGAACATAAAATTTAAGTTCTCAAGAATGGTCAATATCAGTGAACTTTCCTGGTGTCATAAAGGTTCAATAGAATCCCTGTAAAATCTGGAAAATTGGAAAATTCATAAAAAACTAAGTAATTTTTGAAAAACGCTTAATCTTGATAAGCGTTTTTCTATAGTTAATTGCATATTTATGGATAATTACTAAGTTTTTTGGATTTTGCCGATTATATAAGGATGCTGTTAAGTTATTGATGACACCAGGTATATCTACTGGCTCTTATTTGCCAATTTAAAATTCTTAAATTTTATCTTCATTCTAAGACGTAGTATCACTTTAAACTTTTGGATGAAAATTTCATGTTTGAAATCGCAGTTCCAACTTTCGGATGGGAAATACTACTTTTGGGTTAAAATTTCTTACTTCTTCGATTGTAATTTGGAACAATAATTGCTGGAAATTTGAAATTTTCTTTTGAAATTCTTACAATTGAGAGAATTTTGAATTTTGAGTTGAAAAGAAATTTCTAGTGTAATTGTTTTAATGCGTGACCTAAACAGCGTATTGTTTTCTGACGAATTTCGTGAAATTATGTTAATGTTGTAATTTTACAACTGAAATCTATGTTCTAAATAGCTACAGGGCACCATAAATTTTAGTTTTTGTCAGAAAATTAAGATTCGTGTTGACACTACATAGGGTAATGATTTCTTTATTTTTGTGAATTCTAGTATATAGTACAAGCGCGTGTGTGAGCGAGAATTTCATTGACGGGGGAGAGGGGTATGCAAACGCAGCGGTGCCCTTTTGCGGATTTTTTTGGACACGAATCATGGTGGGGTGTTTTCAATTTTCTAATATGGGAGCCAAAGAACGATTTAGAAGTGGAAGTAGAATAACTTTTCCATTTTTTATGGCCCAAAAATTACCGCCTAAATACGCCACTGTATAGGTGAAAATTGAACGGCAATTTGTGACTTTTTACGGAACATGTGATTTGTCTGTATTTCAAAACATCCCTTAAGCGAATACATGGGTATATTGAAAATAATAAGTCCTTTCTCTCATCTTACACACATTTACAGGTTAAAGACTTTGATAATTTTCTTTTAAATGTCTATCGATGTGAACTTTTATCTCGTACAAAACATATCTTGATTGAGAAACCGAATGATACATAGATGAAGTCAAAGTTTCAAACGGTTTACACAATAGAGGAATATCCATGAGTTATTGTCGATCTCTTCTATTAGCTTCTGATCAAACTAAATGGTACTTGCGATAGTGACGTGATCTTATGATCAAATAGACCAAGTACCCCGGATTGATTAAGTTCGTGACACAGCAATCAAAAACATGCATGAAACTAATTATTTTTATATAAAAATGAAATATATGATCCAATTTTTGACACTGAGTGATGCTTTACTAAAATCTGGACAATTTATTTTCACTTTTGATGGATAATTATTGTCATGAAACATATTCTTACGCAGTGTTAATGAGGAAGTGTTTGCCAGTTTAGAATGAAACAACCCCCACGCCAAACGAATAAAACCCTCAATTTGTAGCTTAATACATTCTCCCATTGCTCATTAATATATGCGTTTTGGAGTCAATTTTGTCGTCGGTAGAGAGAGTAATCCTTATTTTATTCATTTGGTTATACCATTTTCACAGTTAGCTTTATTTTCAACTCTTTATCATAATATTTCAAAATATACACAGTTAATTGGCGCGCAGCGAAACTTCGCGAAACTTCGTTCATAAGAGAATTTCTTAACACTTATAGCGTATATTTACACCATTCCGATTTTTCAAGACATTGAAAGTGTAGCAGGGACGCTTATAGCTTCTATAATAATATTTATTGGTACATTGATAAAAGTACAATTCACAGGAACACACAAAAACAAGTCGATTATGACACCAGCTTTTTGTATATTGTGGTGGCTATCAGTGCTAACAAAATTAATCTAATCTTGATTTTATTGATTGATTTTAATTGCTCTACAAAGTAACAACAAACAAAGCATACCACATATTTTTGTACATATATTATTCTTCATTACACTATAGAAGAGCGTTTGTTAATCTGAATATCAATGTTAAAATCATTTAAATAAAATGAACTAAATTATCATTGGTTCGATATGGCGAAAGCATTAACGCCAAGAACAATAAACTTTGCTTTCTTCGTTTTCTGTCATTCCTGATATACTTCTCTTGTAAAGATATACGCCTTGTTGTGCCATCATCATCTGCCTTTGTTCACACGTTCAGTTTAGGTCTATACTTCCAGATTTTCCTGGTGCGGATGGTCTGTCCGAGGCGTGGCGTGAACTCAATTAGTCAATTCGATATCATAATCCTAGTGAATGTTTGTTTCTCTTGAATACTTAATAAGTTCTTTTTATTTCCAGGTTCACTTGGAATTCCTCAAAGTGACCTCACCGTTCCAACAACGGGCTCCGTTAACATACTGGCGACTGGAACCGATTATAGTCGTATTGGACACTCACGACCAGCTGCAATCGGAGGTTCAGCCATTACTACACAATTGGATATTGGTCAACCGAGTAGCGACCAATTCGTCGTCGATCTGATGAACAATAACCCTGCTTCCAACTCCGGTAGCAACGTAGCCCTGAAAGATTTTGGTGGTTCAAGTTCACGATTTGATCCACAGTCAAGTTCCTCATTAGGAGTAAGTAGCGGTGTCAACATCCTCGGCGTGCCCGGGTCGGCACCAGTAAGTGGAAACACCCTTTCCGGAACTACACAGTTTGTCCTTACGCAACCAGAATACAGCGTAGGACTACCGCCAACTCCAGCCCCTTTCGAACTTTTCCAAGGCGAATCGATGAGTTTCCGACCACCTTCATCTGGAATAAGTCCAGACCAACAGTTGATTGCTAACATGGAAACAGCACCGTATAACCCATCCACAAACGAATTCGGTGCCTTTTCTCCTACAAACTTCAATCCACAGTCACTTGATGCTATACCAACATTGTCAACAGATTTTGGCACAAATCCCATACCCTTCAAAGCAGGATCATCCAATTTTGATCTTACAAATTTCGACAGAAGTGATGGACCGACAAACGTCCCTTCAGTCATTGGTACCAGCAATTTCCCATTACCGTCATTCGACCCGACATCAGGCCTACCAACTGGAACATCAGTTCATAATTCTAACAACGGAGTGCTTCCAGATCATGCCATGGATCTTCCACCTTCCAACAACGGATTTCTTACAGACAAAGCTGTTGGTACAACGAATTTAAATGAACCACGTCCATCATCGTCAGACAGTAGTGGTCCTCTGCCAGATCATGCTATGGACCTTCCACCCCTGAGAACTGGAGCATTGCCCGGACCGGATTCAAATATACCAATCGCTCCAAGTACATTACCGGATCACACAATGGATTTACCAACAAGTCCAAGTACTTTACCCCCAAACAAATATTCTAGTGCTTTACCAAAGGACGTTATGGATTTACTGACACTGAACCCTGGCGTTTTAAAAAATGATGCGATGGATCCCAACATAGGCTCATTACCGGATCACACTATGGATTTACCTCCCCAAAGCTCTGTCACATTATCAAATCATGCTCAAGATTTACCGCCACTGAATACTGGAACATCACCAAACCATGCTCAAGATTTGCCACCAAAGGGCAAGGGAACATCGGCCCAAGGCTCGCTTCCACAACGTATTTTAGCATCTCCAGATAATGTTGCACCGCAAGGAACCGAGACCAATATTCAGGATAATCATCTTGACCTATCATCCACCCATCGCGGGCAACTATCCAACCAAGATATGACTATGATCAACTCCAGAATCTCTGAAGGGTTTCCAGATATTTCACTAGGATTTGGAGCTGGAGCACCAACTACCAATACAAGATTTTATTCAGCACCTACTGTGGACTCACAACAACAAGATACCGGGTCAACACCAAAAACAGTAGATCATCCCACAACTGTACCCAGGAGTCAGACAGAGTCTGGCTATGCGCCCATACTAAACAATTCAGTGGATCTTGTCATTCCATCCAACAGATTCGTTCTAGAACCAACAATCGATTTAACTCTCCCCGACGTTAAACTATTACCAGAGCACCACATGGACTTACCAACAGCTAATTTTGGGAGTATTCCTGACCATTACTCGGATATCCCCCCCAGATACATCGGAACTACACCCCGAACTACATTCAACTCAGCTTCACCGAATACTGGTATTTCACCAGACGGCCCAACCAATACTGGCGCCATACCAGAAGGTGCTGCAAACGAAGCTTCAACCAATACTGGGACCTTATCGGGCGGTTCAATGAATGTATCCCCCACCAATACTTGGCCCTTACCAGGCGGTTCAATGAATGTAATCCCCACCAATCCTGAATCATTACCAAGCGCTTTTATGGATGTAGCCCAAACCAATATTGGACCCATACCAGATAGTTCGGTGAATACAAATCCAGCAACATTATCAAGCAATTATGTAAATGTAGCTCCTTCAATAACTGAAACATTACCAAGAGGTTCTAAGAATGTAGAACCTACCAAGCCTAATACTTTACCAAGCGGGTCCTTGAATGTAGACCCAACCAATACTAAATATTTACCAAGAAGTCCCCCGAATGTAGCCCGAACGAATCCTGAAACATTACTGACCGATTCCAAGAATATAGCCTTTTCCAATATCGGAACATTTCCAGGCGTTTCCATTAATGTAGCAACCACCAATACTGAAACTTTACCGAGCGGTTCCGTGAATGTAGCCCACTAAAAATCTTGAAACCTTACCAAGCGGTTCCATGAATATAGCCCCTAACAATCCTAAAATTTTACCAAGCGGTTCCGTGAGTGTGGCCCTTAACAATCCTGGAACATTACCAAGCGGTTCCCTAAACGAGACCCATACTAATCCTGAAACCTTACCAACTGATTCCACGAATATATCCCCTATCAATCCTGAAACATTGCCAAATGGTTCTGGGATTGTAGCCCCAACCAATACTGGAACATTGCTAAGCGCACTCGTGAATGCAGCAACCACCAATACTGAAACATTACCAAGCGGTTCAATGAATGCAGCCCCTACCAATACTGGAACATTACCAAGCGGACTCATGAATGTAGCAACCACCAATACTAGAACATTACCAAGCGGTTCCATGAAAGCAGCCCCTACCAATACTGGAACATTACCAATCGGACTCATGAATGTAGCAACCACCAATACTGGAACATTACCAAGCGGACTCATGAATACAGCAACCACCAAAACTGAAACATTACCAAGCGGTTCAATGAATGTAGCCCCTACCAATACTGGAACATTACCAAGCGGACTCATGAATGTAGTAACCACCAATACTGGAACATTACCAAGCGGTTCCATGAATGTAGACCCTACCAATACTGGAACATTACCAAGCAGTTCAATGAATGTAGTCCCTACCAATACTGGAACGATACCAAGCGGACTCATGAATGCAGCAACCACCAATACTGAAACATTACCACGCGGTTCAATGCATGCAACACCTGCCAATACTGAAATTTTACCAAGCGGTTCAATGAATTTAGCCCCTACCAATACTGGAACATTACCAAGCGGTACAATGAATGCAATACCTACCAATACTGAAACATTACCAAGCGGTACAATGAATGCCACACCTACCATTACTGAAACTTTACCAAGCGGTTCAATGAATGTAGTCCCTGCCAATATTGAAACATTACAAAGCGGTTCAGTGAATGTATCCCCTACCAATACTGAAATATTACCAAGCAGTTCAATGAATGTAGCACCTGTCAATCTTGAAACCTTACCAAGCGGTTTCGTGAATGTAGCCCCTACCAATCCCAGAACATTATCAGAATATTCAACGACTCTGACAGATGCTGTACTGGATGTAACACCACACACAACTACAGTTGATGCAGGACAATCTTCACAACTTACAGTCAGCCAAAAACAACTATGGGATTCAAAAAGTTCACCAAGCATACCACAAAATTCATTATCAAACGCTGATGGTGTTCCTGGTCAAACTTCGAATCCATTTATGATGCAAACAGCTCTTTCGGTTGGGGGTAGTGCACCAATGTTAGACTCTAGTCCAGGCGGCAAACAAGCTGAACAGCCCTTAGCAACGACACGCAACTCAGTATCTTTTCCCGAAATTACCGCACAGATGCCCACTAAAGCAATATTTAATTCTCAAGCAACACTGACGCCGGAAAATTCATCACCAACTAGCAAAGATCCTGAAGTGGTTCCTTCTGAATCTGATACTAATCAACTGCCAATCGATAACGGAGGGACGTCCGGTAGGGTGATACCCATTGGAGCCAATGACCTACCAACAACTCAATCTCTTCCTATGATTCCCGACATGACCGATCTTTTCATGAGAACCAATACCATTAAGACCGTTCCTACAAAACCGACCATTGCATCAAACCCTGCAGAGGTACTGGTTCCTGAGCAAAACGCCTCAAGCGGAAGTGGAATTCCCTCATTGCCCATTCCTAGTGCGATTGCAACGACCGTCATCTCGGATAACCCTGAGACAGGAAACCAAGGTGTAGGCTCGACGGATCGGTTTGGATTGAAGTCTTCACAGCCCACAAACACCGTCAGGACCACCTCCCAACTTCCACCAAACGTCAACACAATACAAAATGTTCCTAAATATCAATATGGTACTCAAGAGCCGTCCACACAACCACCAACCAACGTTGTAAGTCCAAAGGATCAGATCCACTTCCATCCGAGTCAACAAATTTCAACAAGTAAAGAGCACAACGCCCCAGCATCTCTACCATCGAATCCATCTCCCAGCTCTCCAAAGACAATAATTTCTGAACAGTATAAGCAGTTCCTTGCCAGTAGACTTCCAGGGAGCCCAGTGGCTCCTAACAGTCAAGGATTAACCCCGTCATCAGGTATGCCGCACTATCTTACTTCCAGTGCTCAACAGCCACCGTTTGATCCAAGACTTCGGCATTTTCCTCAAACAAGTCTCAACTCTCAGCAAACAGTACTCGACCCAAGGCAAATATATCAACAGCAGTTAGCTCATCGGGCATACAATGATCCACGGTTCCAACTAGGCCATCAAGCAACATATGCGGCAACAAATAAGCGTCCTCAAATACCAGTCCTGCCAGTTCTGTCCGCAGAACCAGCAAGTAACAATACGCTGAATGAATGGCAAAAACCCTTAACAGAACCACTACAACCTAGACCCACTCCCGGACTTACGTCCAATGCAGCTAGACTTATGGAACAGATACGGAAAATGTCCGGTGGGGTTGTTCCAAACCAGTCCAATCTACAGTCCATTCAAGAAGCTATGAAGCGACATAGTTTGAAATCTTTACCTATTGGCACCAACCCAGATACCAAGACTTCTACCAGCCATAGCAGTGCCCCTATGCAACAATCCAATGATTCACAAACAGCCAATAACATGTTTCAAAACATTCCAACTCAAACTGCTCGTCAGCCAACCATTCAACAACCTTCTATCGTAGCAGCTGACCTGATCAACCCATTGAAATCTACACGAAACCAGAAGCAGCAACCAAGCAGTGTCCAAAACCCACATCTTCAAACTCGGCATCACCATCATCAGAGTCAGCCTGTCAGAGCTCAGCAACCCAATCAACCAAATTTTGTCATTCATCCACGAATTCCTAGAACCCGGGTTAAACTAAACCATCAAGATACACATAAATCAATATATCCTCCAGGCTCCAAAAATGCCGAATGGGCTGTGTACATTCAACAAAATCCAGGGACAACACAAAATTCAGAAGCTCGCAAACGTCAACAGCAACCCCGTGGACAAGCTCATCAAAGTTTGCAAACCAATCAACCCGCCGGATATCAACATCCCCAACAAGCCCACGTACGACCAACAACAGTAGCTCATCAACCGATTCCTCAACAACCACGTACTTTACCAGCCGAGGTCCGTCAACAAATCAGACAGTCATCAGAGGTCCGACAAACTGCTCGACCTACTGCCACAAACTCAGCTTCTCAAGCGAATTCAAAAGATACTCAACTAAATACAAGAAACACAGCAACCCCTCCAAATGCGAGACAAGATGCCCAAATAAAAGCTAAAACCGTAGTTTCTCCGACCAATCGACAAAACGAGCTCGTATCAAAAGTATCTGAGATTCCGGGGATAAATACAAGACCACAATTCGTCGGTCAGCCTCCAAACACTAAAAGTTTATTGCGAAATGAAGCTGCACGACTTCTTCCGGCGGGAGCTGCTCCCTACAGTGGGGGAGGCGGTGGTGGTAATGATATGCTTATGACGATGATGATGATGAATCAAATGCAAGGCGGTGAAGCCATGCCGATGGCCAAGATCATGGAAATGATGAATCCAAAATCAAAACCGATAGCCCCAATACAGCTTGCCACCCCAGCACCGAAAACTCTGAAGGAAGCTCTGGGTTATTATGATCCAGTCATGAAGGAATTTATCCCACGAGGTGCCGGGTACGGACCTGAAATTATTCCAAAACCTACAACTCCTCCACCGGTCAAGGCTCAACAGATGACGCCTCAGCAGCAATTACAGGCTCAAGTACAACTTATGGCAAAACTCAGACAAAATCCACACTTTGCAAAAATGCAATCTCAAGTGCAAGCTCAAAATCCTCTTTTCGGCAAACTGCAAAGTCCTCAATTAGGTTTACGAGCGGAAAATCAAATGATGGCACGTCTAATGGCTCAACAGAACCAAGCTCGAAATTCACAAGCCGGAAGACCGACACCACTTTTATCGGGCGAACTTCGACAACAGCCAGTGACGTCACACGCCCTTCCAAAAAGAAGGAAGAAGTCAGTGGACGTTGTTGGAAAGGCTCGTCTTAAGGCGTTTGAACATATCAAGCGTTTACCTCGGGACGAGTTGCTGAAAGAATACTCAGTGTGGAGGATTGAAAGCGGCTTAGAATCGTCGAAGAAAAGTTTAAGACAATTTTTGAAATTTTTAAAGGGTAAAATTTACACAGTGGCGCCATTGTTTATACCGCAACAACCAATTATGTGAATTGAGATTTCTAGAGCTCTCACACGAAATTAAGAAACGAAAAATAATGTGAAGACCGTCTGAGCCTCCAGTAAAGTTCAAGAACAAACGAAGTTGATAAAGGTGCATGTTGTTATCGTTACATTATAAGATGTCGAACTTGCACACTTGGAAGACGTATAGAAAGAAAAAGATCAAATTTGAGATTGATGATACAAATTGATGATCCCGTTTAATTTCATCTCCACAATGTCGAGTTATAACAAACTGCGTCTAAAACCTTGACTTCCTTGGCTCTTTTCTTGTATCACGAAATGTGGCAATTTGATTGGATTGTGCTATCGGTGCTATCGGAGGCGACCTCTTTCCGAAAAGTAACTTTTAAAAATCTTATACAGCAAGTATTTCTGCTTGACGTTATTAGAAATGATTCCTTTAAAGGAATACTACCTCCTCTTAGGATGACCAAACTTGGACAAAATAAGCATATTTTCATCATTGGACTTACCTGATGTCATAACTATACAAAAAAATCCCTCTATAATCCGATAATCCATAAAACTTCTTAGTTTTTGATGGATTTATCATCAAATACATGGATTTTGTTGTATAGTTATGACATCAGGCAAGTTAAAATATAAATTTTATGCTGCTCGGGTAATATTCCTTTAAATGGTATGTAAAAATGTGTATCAAGTACCTTTAATGTGATATGGTTTGTGTATATTTCCAGATGTTAAAATATATGTATATATGTACATACAAAAAGTTAAAATTATTAAAATATATATTGCCTAAGTGTTATATTTCCGAGAAAGGAAGGGTTTGATTCTCATACAGGATTATGATGAAACAAAACTTCATTGAGAAATTTGTATACATGGTCTGGATCAGCAGAGTAGTTTTCTTATATTGAAATTCATTATTCACTCAATTGGCGGGCTGTTAGTCTGTTATAGGTGGCATTATGATTTTTATACGCCCACATTATAATGTGGACGTATATTGTCGTCACCCATGTCCGTCGGTCCGACGGTCCGTCCGTCGGTCCGTCTATCCACATTTGGCTTGTGAACGCGATAGAGACTACAGTTTTCATCTAATTCGAATGAAATTTGGTGTGATCATTTATCAATATCTTGGACAAGTTCGATATTCACAATTTTTCGATGAACGGTTTTTGAGTTATTGCCCTTGACTTAGCCAAAACGCGTCAAAATTGGCTTGTGAACGCGATAGAGACTACAGTTTTCATCTGATTTGAATGAAATTTTGTGTGATCATTTATATTGATGAGATCTTGGACAAGTTCGATATTCACGATTTTTCGATGAACAGTTTTTGAGTTATTGCCCTTGACTTATGCAAAACGCGTCAAAATTTGTTTGTGAACACAATAGAGAGTACAGTTTTCACCCGATTTAAATGAAATTTGGTATGATCATTTATAATGATGAGATCTTAGTCAAGATTGAATTTTTCGATCAACAGAATTTGAGTTATTGCCTAGGACTTAGTAAAATTTCATCAAAATTTGTTGGCGATAGAGGTGACAGTTTATGTCAGAATTTTGTTAAATAATGTGTGTTTGTTTAAATCAACAATATCTTGCAAAAATTAGATTTTTGGTATGATTTGACACAGATAGGTGACTGCCCTTGATATACTGAAAATGTATCAGGAAAGTGGGCGTATCTTGCTATGCAACCACTTATTTCGTAGGTTGAAATATTTTTGTTAAAAAAGGGACAGGTTTGTACCTGGCTGACAAAACATGGAGCACTCCTTAAAACTGGAGGCATTTCGGTATGAAGTCTGTTTTTAGCAGCTATTTCTGCTAAAGTCGATTTTCTCAAGTTTCATAGAAATCGTTTAGTGTATCCATCCACACTCTTTCAGTTTAGACAAAACAGTCGTGCTTGATAAAATTGATAAAACGCAAAACTTTTGTTAAAGACCTAGTCCATCATCGGCTTTTTCCCGTTTTTACAAGCCATTTTCGGAAATAAAATTCCCATTTCTGAGATCAGATTACAATTGGTCAATAGGGGCATAGAGCCATGACTTTGGTGACTGATTAAACATAGTGCGAGTTATCAAGATACGTCAAGTCAGATTGCAAAGTTTTGTGTCAATATCGCAATCGATATGTTCGGGATGCGCTGCAGCAATATGGGCATAGAGACATGACTCTAGCGATTGATTTAACATAGTATCTGATCTGTCTTAAAATTGACAATTTGGTCGAAACTTCTCTAGTCTGAATGATTCAGTAAAGAAAGTACGACGAAGATTCAGTTAGCCCTTCCATTTGCGTGCCAACCGCACTACCGCTCTTACCTCACCGAAAAATGCGTTAAAACGAGTATTTTTAAATTTTAGGCTATCAGATTTTAATAATAAGAAACGAAACTAGTCAATTTTTTTGGAATTTTTGATGACCTCAATATAATGGAATCAAAATTATTTTGAAAATAAAACGAAACAATAAATATTCATTTTCTTGCTGTAGGATATTTTTAGCGCATTTGCTTTATTTCCGGTAGATTCTGTAGGGGCGCCTTTAAAACCCACCCCTGCCATTTCTCCATTATCGGGGAAAAAGTTCAACACTTTGAATTTAATTTAAGATGGAAGGAAGTGTTGGAATTGTCTGGAATTTATAGTGAATACTAAGGATAGATGTAAGTTTTTCTCTGCTAAGTTTCACATAGATTGCACATTGGGAAGGGGTGGGAAAGCAACAGATTAATATGGATAAACGATTTTGGAGGCATGGTTTTATGAATATTAATGGAACCAAGTCCATGTATGGTTATATATTCTGGTGTCCGTTATTCGCCAAATTCCACTTTTTCCCTCAATGAAAAATGTTTGTTGACATACGCAGTGGATATTTTAGCAGTGAACCGGTTGTGTTTCTTTTTCGCTATTTTATCGGCACTTCCGGGTCAACATTCAACTAAGCTAATCAGTAATTTTATGCAAAGGTTACCATCGAAATTTGAGACTTCAAAACAATATGTTTTTTTTCAAGAAGTTATAGAACTGTACGAAAATAACATAATTCCTTCAATTATACCTCAAACAAGAAATTTGCCTGTCCTGAAAATTTGAGTATCCAAAAGTTGTACGTCTTGTTGATAGCGTCTATAAAAGAAAATATGATGTACGATAATTTTTGATCTATCAAGTCTTAAACTGTTCTTCAAAATGGAGGCTCTTAGAAAGAGCTGTTTACAAGAGCTCAATTCAAACAAAACATACCCTTTTCTTAAAGTATTCCCCTGACCTGTACACTGTTACATGAACAATTCCCGTTTCTGAGACAAAAAGGCTTTCAGATTGATCCCCGAAAACGAATATATTCGTGTCTGCTATGAAATCTCCTTTAGAGCCAGTAGTATCTAATGGTATCTGCAGTGACACGACACCACCTTGGTTTCTTAGCTTTATGAGCTGATGAGTAAATAAACACAATAGCTATCACCAGTTGTAGCGAATAAGAATAGCGATCACTTTCATTATTAGCAACTATAAACAACTGATGATCGCTATAGTGTCAAGGAGGACAAGATATATAGGGGAAAAAGAAAAGCATCAACGTAGTATCTTAATGTTTAATATACAATTATATATACAAAACAGTGGACAATGAACAGTGAACAGCCAGTCTGAGCAAAATGCAGGGGATCATCAATACCCATCTTCACGATGTCAATACCAAGTCCGTCTTATACCTTGACTGCAATAGCCACCTTTCTTGTATCACAAAAATCGGCGATTTTATTGAATTTCGTGCATTTAAAAACCAGTCATACAGAGCCCGAGACAGAGAGACTGTAAACGTTTCATTTGAGAACCCTGATTGGCTGTATTCGATAACGTACAATCAAACCAAATTGCTGCATTTCCGTGATTTAAGAAAGGTGGCCATTGCTGTCAAGGTAATACGACGCAGTTGGTCATATCCTGACATTATGAAGATGATCCATACCATGAACTCTGATTTTGTAATAATTTTGCAGTCATATTATTGACCAATCACATGTCTAGAATGGACTAGATACCAGGACCATGAAATAAGAGCTTTCTCACAAATGTCCAAAATTTGATTGTTTTGTTTCTTTTTTTCCTGTGAGTTGAGTCAAATTCAGATAAGACACGAAACGAAATGTCTTTAATTCAATTAGATTAGTGAACACTGCTACGTTTCGGTATGTGACCTATTTCTTCTTTGCCTCACCCAAAAATGGTAGCAAAAAGAAAAGAGAACTTAGATCGTTCCTTCGGTTGAAATTTCTTTGGTTGCAAGCTGAAAAAAAAAGAATATGCAGCTTTGCTTCACAGTTCTTCTGAATGGTGTTTACCATAATGACGTCATAGTCTAGACAAGGTATTGAATAGGAACCACAATTTGTCAAGAATTTGTCAAGAAATCGGAATGATATGATAAGTTGAATCTGTAAGTGAAGTGGCCGAAATACCATAAGGAATGGTTGAACCACACCACACCCTAAAAATCTTCCATTAACAGGCATTGGATAGACAGTGATTCAGAATGCAGGGGAGCTTATAAAGAATAGTTCTGAAGTGAGGAGCCCCAACCCACTTTAGTCCCCCATTCATCTAGTTGGGCCACTGTGCAAGTGTCCAATGATGTTTGTAATAGTGGCATCATAATCTGGTCATTTTTCCGGAACCACAGACGTTTGCCGGGACTGATACCCAAAGATGCAAATCAAGACTAGAAATTTGTCTATTTCCCCTCGCCCTTCCAAGAAAATGGTTAAATTTCAACCTCGAAAGTTGTCCCCCACTCCATTAAGTCAGTCTGGACCCTCTGTGTACCCCTATTCTCGAGAGGATTGTTTGCTATTCTTTAGTTACCTCCCTTGAAGTACTACAATACAAAATATTAGTAAAAGAGAGTTGAATAACCGAAATAAATATCAATTTCACCCAGTGTCGGATTAAATGGGGGGGGGGGGGGGGAAAAAATTTACGTAAAAATGGCTCAGCCACCGTTTCCAACGTATCCACTTTTGAGTGAAATGAGTTTAACGTTTAGCATTTCATTGACCATCCTTGTCAGAATTATACGACCAACCATGCAGTGTACAATGAGGAAACTTTAGCCACGAGAGTGGCAGTAGTCTAGAAGATATATACGAATGACACTTACGGTGTGCGCTACAGGTGTAGGCTCCAGGCTCATTACAACAGTAAAAACCTTGACATAACTGATTGTTCTGTTTACATTCATCAATATCTAAATTGATAAAAAAAAATTAACAAGAGTTGTGTCCCCTCTTTGGAGTTCACGGACTCACTTTCTTGTATATTTTATAAAAGTTCACAGACTGGAAATAGTTATGCTCAAACGTGCAACCATTTTGATTACAGATGAGATTGAGACATGTTGAAATTATTATGGAAGGGAGTAACTAAAACAAATGATTGTATTTTTAATTGGTACTATTTTATGGAAGGGGATCCATGACAAAACAATGTCTGATTTTGAAAAAATAAAAAGTAACTGTCTTACCTTCGCAAACACTGATGATATTGGATGGTTTAAAACCAGTAAAACACTGACAGAAGGGTACACCAGCTACCGTAATATTACACGTACCCGAAATACACTGAAACCCTGCACATTGTGGCACTGGAAAATGAAATGAAATGAATGGAATTTTACGTCCTACTTTTCTACACCTTATGGGCTAATGAATGATGAAAAACAAAGGATATTTAGCTTATGTTGCGTTCACCAGTAGATTTTGATGTGTTTTGTTTTAAGTCCAGGAAAATAGTCATGTCGAAATATTCTAAAGTGAAAAGAAATAGGTGAAACTATACCCGCTATACTATGACTTCTATTGCGTTCACATGCCTTTTTTTGTGTGCCTTAAGCCAAGAGGAATAACTGAATGTTACTTATGTATCTCAAAATGGAGATCAAGTGATTTAGCATTTCACAATTCTAAGCTATTACGGACTTATACCGTGACTGCAATAGACATAGTCACATTTTCTTGTAACATGGCAGTTTGTACAGATTTGATTGGATTGTACGCTAGCGAATACTGTCGAGGGCTCTGATTGGCTGTATTGGCTGGTGTACAATGTAATAAATCGATTCATTCCGTGGTGTACAAGTAGCTATTGTAGTCAAGGTAAATTATGAAGTTCGTAATAGCTTAACATTGTGAAGATGATGATATAGATGAGAACTTCAGCTTTTCTGAAATTCTGAAATTTCTATTTATATAAATGCTTCTGCCTTTCCTTTTCAGTAAACAAAGTGCGTTACGGAATTTTACGTCCTGTTGTTCTACAGCTAACTGAAAGAAAGGAAATTGAAATTTTTACATCCCATTCTCATGACGATGTAAAAACTTAAAATATAAATCTTTACTTACCATTTACTTGGGCATAAATAGTTGCTGTTGACGCTATCAAAATCGCCGAGAAAAACAGATAGTTCATATTGGCGTTTTCGGTTGTTCGAATGGAAATGGTGATTTTCGGTTTGGTTGGTAGAGTTAACGTTAACTGATATCATAGAATTGGGAAATTGGTGATTTACTGCAACTATTGTATTTATATACTATCTAAGATAGGTCATCTATCATTAGAGCAAAAAAAAACAGCCCCATGTATTATTGTATTGGACTGACATATTATTATGCGTTTTATGGGATTTGCCTCACTTTTTGAGTAAGTAGACAAAAGAAAATTTGATTTTGAAATGCCGATGTCGTTTTGTTATGAACACCATACTTCAAAATGACAAAATCGAAATAGATGGCCTTTTTTCAGTGTCCGAAAGTTGGTTTGTTATGCTCATTTATCGTGAAGGTCATCTAAGGACAATGGACATTATGTATTTCACTCATCGATGGTGTTAAAGGTTAATGAAAGGACATGGAGTTTTATGTCTTACCTTTCTGCACCTTATTATGTTACCAATACCAGTTATTATGACTAAATCATGTCCCGGACTTACTAAAGTCGTGTCCCAAACAAATGAAATGAATCTTGACATCCTACTGTTCTGTGTCTTATCAGGCTATAAAATATGAAATGGTGTTTACATGCTACTTTGTCCTACTGCCATACACCACATTTGGCCAAAATAAAGTTACGCTTCATTTTTAAATCATAATAATATACTAAGATGTTCAATATGACACATAAATCGGACTACAAATTGCTTGCAGATGTGCACGTTAATGATCTGGTTACTAGTGGATTAATGCTACGGGTAGCAAATTTTGGACATTGAACACTGCATAACATTGCCCGTCGTCATTATCCCGACCTGGCAAAAAAATTAGGAAGTAAAACTTCATTTCTTTTCAACTGGAGATGGATTACTAAACACGACAAAGATAATAAATTGCTACCTTAGATTTTTTAGAGGACAAAACTGTGTAGACAAAGGTCAATTTTCGAGCAGCTTTTTCTGCTGTTTTTTATTTGAGCGATTATGGCATTATACGTAACACTACGAAAATCGTATAAAATGGGCCGTTGGAGTATCAACTGAAATAGAGGTATATACTGTTGGAAAAGGGAAATTAAAACTGCGAAAGAATGAATTCGTATACAGTCTCTCTAAGCGTCTTAGTGTTCGTGGCATGTTTTTCACAAATATCTGGGCAAGGTAGGTAGCCTATTTCTTGGTATAGTTTGGCAGTGGCGTTTCTTAGAAGAATGAGTTGTTGGGAACAAGTGCTAGAGTGGAGGCCACAAAGTTGTCAAGGCCGGCTCACAGGCAATTTCTCACAATGATAACAATTTTGATAGTGGGAGGGGTGGTAACAACTTAAATTTTCAATGATCATGCCAAGCTGGTCGTTGGTGAACCTCCATATTTTACAAGGATAACAAATTAGGTTCTCATGTCTACCAGGTGGTCTTTGATCAAGCCTCTTCGTACTGATTTTCTTGGATTGTCCATTTACAACTGAGTTTATTGTAACATTAGTTGAAATGGCTGACATTTGCTCAGATGAGATTAACCCTGTTCAGTGTTTGCTTCACAGTAGCTACCGAGTCAATTTAATAAAACTATCTTATCAAGAAACGGGTTCTAATTAACACGCTGTGATTGGATGAAAATCCACATTAGGGAGGGACGTTTGGTAGAAATCTTCTAAGATTACTATGCAGACTAAAAATATCAGAAAACGAGAACGATACGAAATTGTAATCTGATTTTCAGCTTTCTTAATTGTTTAAGCTGACCATCTTCATTGAACAAAACGTGCAGACAAATGGGACACAACATTCTGTTATTTGACATTGTCCTTGCCTTCCAGCCGCCTGTAACTTATTCCCATGTGTGAACGGTGTATGTGAATTGAATGCAGCTGGTGTACCGTCCTGTAACTGTTATCCGGGATATAAACCTATTGCGACTATCCCACAATACTGTGTAGGTAAGTAAAATATTCGTCTTATAACTTCTTGCATTACCCCATTGAACATAAATCTACCGGTTTTGTGGTGACACGCTGGAGTCATTGCTTTTTTGTTGCTGCTTGATAATACTTGATAGCACCCAAAACACGCACACTCTCCTCTATCTATGTTTCAGACTATCTAATATATATATATAACCATCAAGGGTACTACGTTATTATATTGCAGACAAACCTCAAGTCAGGGTTTTGTTTTGAAAAAGATATGTGTATTGATTATGAATTTTTTTTTTATCATTTTAGATATAGACGAATGTCTGGAAAATCCAACCAATCCGTGCTCTCCATTTAGATGCTGTAACGAGGCTGGTAGATTTAGATGCACACGAGAAAGAAGTAAGTTAAAACGTTTTCCTTTGTTTTTTGATAACCAGTCTATAATTCAATAATTTCATGTATTGTTATGAATTTAGATTCTGTTATTGTGTGCATTTCTAAACGTGGATCATCCTGGCCCTTATAATCCACAGCCTGCGATTATATGAGAACGGGCATTCGGGCAACCCCTTTCGTATTAAAGATGTTTGTTGTTTTGTATTTTCAGCTTGCCAATATCGGCCCAAGTCTTCCTTTAACCCTCTGTATTTATTGCTATTGAGAGGAGGTGGAAAATAAATAATTTGTTGACACGACGACATGCATCAGCGAACTGTACAAGACAAATGAACGCGTTGCGACTTATTCATGATTTCTGTACTAAATAAAACAAATAATGTAATGTATTGTAATTTCTTAAATGGGGTGTAACCGTCAAAATGAATCACCTAAATTTGACAAGGTGTGGTCTTACCGTTCTAAGGGGTTCAATCCCGGCATAGGTCGAAATAATACTTTCTAATTATTCAACCTGGTTTCCCCCAGTCAGGGGACTGACAATGGGGACGTTTGGACGGTGTTGTCCTGGCAAAATTTCCATCGTTGCACACTTTAAGGAGTTGTCCGTCTGGCCAATAAGGTGCAGAAAAATGGGACGTAGAACTCCATTCATTTCATTTCATTTACTGTTCTAGATAAATCTGTGTTGTGTATGTCCTTTGGCGCATTAAGGGTATTAGGACGTAAATCTCAATTTCATTAAGAAATCCAGGGGATGTGGGACTAGGGTGTAAGGGGTTCGGCCAACTGGTTTAGTGGAGAGAGAACCTCACATAATCACATGCTGCAAATATTGCAGACTGAAATAGGTTGGGAACCACTGCATTAAGATATGTCCTGCATTTATGAAAAATATTCCTATAGTCTATACATCCAAAACAAGTGCTATGTTAAAAAAGTTTTTTCCCTCCTTCATTTGATGATTAAGGCACAGGAGGACGAAAAACTCCATTTCATTAGATATATTCGGATGTTAAAATCGTGTCCTCTCTTTGCCCTGTAGATCTAAAAATAACTGTGCAAAACAAGTTTTGAGTTGAAATAACATGATTCGAAAATTCATCATTCTATCAAAATAGCGGCGAACATCAAAAGGATGAACAAAACATACGGCAGGATTAAATATGTCTCCTCGGGCTATGAGTTTGGCCATTTGATGGCGATATTTTACTCTCTGTGACCAGGTAACCGCTATTTGAAGACTGTTATTGCCCTCAATGGTCACTCTCGAATATAAACGTTAATAAATTGAATTGGTTTAAAAAAACTGTTTACAAAATATCCCAAATAGGGTGACATTGAAAAATATCCTTTACTTGAAATTGCATAGAAAAATGTCTCAAATAACTAAAATTACATAGAAAAAAATATTACTGAAATTACATTGTCCTTCCTTCTGTGAATTACAAGAAAAAACGTTCTTAATAAGTGAAATAACATTGAGAAAAATAAAATGTGTACTTTATCTGAAAATATACCATAAGAAACATTGTTTTCTTAACTGAAAATTAAATGAATAAAAAAAAACGAAACAAATAGAGAGAGAAGGAGGAAAGGAAAAGTATATAGTAAAGTTGCGTCTTGGTTTATTTTCTGTCAGAGATACGTCGAAGTAACGAGTTGGGAATTCGTGCTTGTTTGTTTGTAAAGGCTGAGCATGCTGCAAAAGAGAATACATATTGTGGATGTTACATTTTGAAACTTGAAGGTGCCCTCACACCATGTTGCTAACCAGTTGCGTATGGTTACGAATAATCAAGCGGTCATGAGTACCGAACGCAACTCACAACTCAGTTGTTTTATGTTGGACCGTTTCTTTCACGGCGCCGATTGACTAATGTAACGCGTTTCATTGTACTCCCAGTCTCCCGTAAGCGATTAGATGTCATGACATGGGTCTGCATCACATTAAACATTCCTAAGGTTACGGCTCCTTTATCCCTTCCTTTTTTATCCAAATCTTTCTCATTCTACCATAATGATGTCGTCCAGTTCCATTTAGATTAAGATTATTTCGTAGCTCTTATTATACTCGAGTGACAAATGGACAAAAACGTTGGAAAAATACTTACGAAGACAGGCATAGGTACCGAGGAAATTACAGCATCCAGCTTGATTATTGCACAGAGTATCGTATTCCACACATTCGTCAATATCTAAAAAGAGAATGATTCAGGATATATAGCCCTCAGATAACGTCCTTGTCTATTCTTTTACGGTTTTTTCGTCTTGTGGATCACGTTATGTCGTTTTTTCCACGATGGTACAGTTTAAGTCGGGTTGTAGCTTTTGAAATTTTGGTCATCAGGCTGCTGTAACTTACAAATGTTAGAATGACCTTAAATCAAGTCACCCCGTCCTGTACAGATAGTGCTAAAATTGTTACCAGCTTAAAGTGTCTAGTGAATGATGAATGACCATTACCAAAAGGCTAGATAAAATACCAAGTGGTAAGATCATTATAAAGATGTTTAGAAACACGAACTAAAGGGGGATCCTCGAAACCCAAATCGCCACTGACTTACCTACACAGATTTGGGGAGTACCAGAGGGTTTATATCCTGGTTCACATTGACAAACTGCCTGGTTTAAAGCATTTACCGAACAGAATCCATTGATACATATAACAGTATCACACACTGAAAAGAAAAACATTTTAAAATTTCACCGAACAAGTCATGTCAATTTTTCATAGAGAATTCTCATTGAGAACGTACCAGTCTGTTTCATTTTGTCTGTGATTGCAAAATAGTACGCCCAGCATACTAACTGGTTAATGCAGGGCGACGATCTTAGTCCACATGTCTTTATTTATACTGTGTTTTAAATACTGTAAATTACAACTAAGAAGTATTTGACTTGTCAGCCAGCCATAGTCTGTAACTGTATAAAACCATATACAAAATTTAAATTTTTCTTTCTTGATTTCTTCTGGCGGCGACTTCTAGATCTACATTTAAGCTGAATGCCACCTAACATTAAAGCTTTTGTTAGACGATCATGTCTCAGTTTCTACTTACCTCCAGGGACAACTTGTCCGTTAGCCATCACAATAACAGCTGCAGCAACCAAAAGACCAGACTTGAAATTCATTTTAACTGATTATTCGATGGTTTCCAAAACGTGAGGATAATGCTAGAAGATGTTGTGATGTAATTCGCCAAGAAGATGCTACAAATCGTTCAGATGATGCTATAAGTAGTCGAGAGGATGCTAGCTGTCAATGTTGGTATCAGCAATTCACAGGGTGTTTATATAGCCATCAACAGTATATTTTTTTCATTTTTTCTCTGGGTTAATTAACTTGTAGATCATTAACATCTTAATTAAGATAATTACACGTATTGTGTAATACTTTTAACCGTAAGAGTTTTTAGTATCAGGTGGTCACGCTTGCATGAAATGAAATGGAGTATTACGTCCAACTTTCCCTTTCCATTAAGCTAATGGAATAAAATAATCAGTTTTACGGCTGATTTTTCGTTTCGTTTCTCTTATAAACAGAAATAAAATGGAGTATTATGTCCTACTTTTCTGTTTATAGACAGGCAACACCATGCAGTCAAATTAAAAATCTTTATTGCACTTAATGTGCCACACAATCGCTCATGGGTCAAATTTAAGAATGGAATGAATAGAATGCAAAGAAGAATAGATATCAGAATTGATTCCAACTCTGCAATTCTCAAGATACGTTCATTGGTGAAAAAAAATCTTGTTTTGAAATCTTAATTAACTTAAACCATTGACTCATTGACCCAAAATCAAAAACATTATAATTAGTAATTAGATATAGTAATTAAAAATATTTTTGTTTACACATCGAAAGACAAAAACTGGTATAGATTTAGTGTATAAATAGGAGATACTTGGGTTAGACTAGCATTCGTAAACTGCTAAGATATCTAATAGTAACAGAAGCATTTCTAAGCAACAACGAAGTTTCAATTCGACGATTTAAATCAAATCAACATGAACGCATTAGTAACTGTTTTCTTCTCCGTAGTTGGCGTTGTCGTTATTCAAGGTCAAGGAGTCAGTGGTAAGTATTAATAGGCTACTTTTTAGAATCCTTTCGACTGATAGTATTGGAGACTTTCAGAATTCCAGATAGCCCTTAGCGAAACATAAGTCGCCTAAATATTTACATTCACGAACCAAAAGCTCTCATTGTCGGCTATACGTATCAAGGTTCAGAATGAAAATCCCACTTATGGTAGGTTTTCAATGGAAATGTATCAGTGGAATTAAATGATAGCTCAAGGAAAGATAAATATTTAACTCCCTTCAAAAATCAATGTTTAAAATGAAAATCCGACGAATAGTAAGTCTGTAATTAAAGAAAAGCGTTAGGTATGGCGAAAGCCTAGTAGAGCAATCCAGCAATAACTACTCAAGGGTACTGTGTAATTTCTATAAGCAGCAACACAGTTGAAGATTAGATACGGAAACCCGTTTCCACTCTTAGCTTGGATTTTGTAAAGTATGTAAACTAGTGTCCAAAAGAAACGATACCGACTTATTTTCAAAATTGTTTTTTACTAAGTGAATTGTCTAATATGAAAACATGCCAATTCGTATTGCACATCCCAAACACAGCATAGTCGATAAAAATACTGGGAACACGTGATCACTTCCGGGAAAAAACGTAAATTTCATGAAAGTGACATTTCCCTCTCTAGCATGTTCTGCACGTGTATAAAAACTGTATATAACGGCTGATCAGACACGTTGATATCACAGCAACAAAAAGAACACAAGATATGCCACGTTTGACAGCCATCGAGAGAGAGAGAGCCGTTTGAATGGTCCAACAAGGAGCGACACACGTCGACGTCGCCAGAAGGTTGGGCTGCGCACGCATCACTATCACCAGGTTGATGCAGCGGTTACGTCAGGCAGGTCAGACGTCAGACAGGCCCAGGAGTGGAAGACCACGAGTAACCACGCCCCGTGAAGATCGTTACATTCGGGTATTACACCTGAGGAAACGCACCGTAACAGCGACGTCCACGGCGGCTACAGCACTGGGACACAGGATCAGTCGACAGACCGTCTACAGGAGACTACGGCAGTATGGTATCCGGCCACGTCATCCCTACCGTAGAACGCTCCTGACGCCTCGACACCGGAACAACAGACTGATCTGGGCCAGGCGAGTTCGACGTTGGCAACGGCGGGACTGGGCACGTGTTATGTTCTCTGATGAGAGCAGATTCCTCATCTTCAAAAACGATGGACGGCAGCTTGTATACCGACGATTTGGTGAACGTTTGACGCCTAACTGTATCCAACAGGTCCGGCTGTTTGGAGGTGGAGGGTTAATGGTTTGGGGTGGCATATGTGGTGACGTCAAAACGAGGCTTGTCGTAATTCGTGGAAACCTGAATGCACAGCGTTATATTGATGACATCCTACGGCCTGTTGTGGTGCCCTTTATTCAGCAACAGCCCCGTGGA
>NW_008708442.1:119991-161165 GCF_000327385.1 Lottia gigantea | reverse complement strand
GACAAGTCTAGCATACATGTATTAATATTTTACACTTAATATACAAATCTTCATGAAATTCCACTATAGTGGCATTAGTCCAAGAGTTCGGAAATATAGTAATAGTTTAACAAATTCTGGAAGCTGTTACTATTGTCTGCAAAAAAGAAAAACATACATTATTAGTTACGGCAAAGACTAGCCAGTTTCGGATACTTTGATTGTAACAGGAATATAAGCACAATTTTTGGTTGACTTACAACTAACTCTTTAAAAACTATGATATGAATATCTCACAACCACACAACTACTATGAAAAGTGGATTCAGGGAATTCTCCTATTATTTGATTTAAACTATAACTTCATAATATCATGAATTTAATTTGGTTTTTACTTACATTGACAATAGAAGCTACCGATAGTATTAATACAAACTCGGCCACTGTTTCTACCACAGGGATATACGATACATTCGTTGATATCTATAACAGAAGAAGTTATATGGTCGACATCGTGGATGTAAATCAAACTTGATTTAAACCTAAACACAGTACCTCAGTTAAAACACGCGCCCCAGAATATTCCTAATATACTAAGGTTAATGTCAATGTCCAGGTATAAATTTTCTTCATTGCAAACTGCATGACGTTTCCCGCAAATAATAACCCAATTATAGTAAAAACATAGGACGTAAAACTACATTTAACATATCACAGTTATTATTCTATACAGTTTGGCCAATTATAAGCGATCGTGTAGAAATCGTTACTTGTGGACTTGTGAATTTGCAGATCAAGCCAGCAATTTAATGACTGAAAAATCGAACTGCTGGATCAATGATTTCAAGTCGTCTGACTCGAACACCCTCTAAGACACACACATCAATTGACTGAAGACAACGGGAAACATTTTATAGTCGAGCTAATATATAACTTCACATCCACCGATGATTCAAATTATTAACTTGAGCAGTCGACTGTCTTGTGGTAGAATATATATAATAAGGTTAATGCCGCTGTCCAGGTATAACTTTTCTTCATTGCAAACTGCATGACGTTTCCCGCAAATAATAACCCAATTATAGTAAAAACATAGGACGTAAAACTACATTTAACATATCACAGTTAATAGTCGAGCTAATATATAACTTCACATCCACCGATGATTCAAATTATTAACTTGAGCAGTCGACTGTCTTGTGGTAGAATATCTATTCTCGACTATATCTGATAATTCTTACCTTGGCAAAGAGTAGGGTTAGTGGGGTTGAGATAGAAGCCCCGGTAACATCTGCAGGTTCCAGTTCCGGGGGTAACGGCTCCAGTGGGGTCACAGAAACCTCGGTTCGCACCCCCACATCCAACAGTAGTTAAACAATCTACAAAATAAATTAAAATGTTTATGTATATATCAGCTAAGACATAAGTAAAGAAAAAGAACAGGCAATCTTAAAAAAATAATATTTATGTGTAAGATATTCCTTATCCTTTTGTACACAGATTTGTCAATTTTTGTGATCATATATTTTTGTTCTCAATTTCAAACTCATATAAATCTGGACATATGTGTTGAAGGTTGAACCAAATATCGATGAGCTGTAAATACTATTACTGAGACTAATGTTTCATTGGTCCAATAGATCCTGAACTGTTCCTTTTCAATTGAAATTCAAAACAACACTTACTTGCAATTTGTGCATCGGAGACTGTGATCACAGCGACTAAAACGAACAAAGCAACAACCACTGTGTTAACCATTTTGAAGCAGTATCGAAAGCAGTTATACTTTTAAAAAACTGTTAGTTGTTCTTTGCAGTGCGAAATCGAATTGTAGTGTTTGATTCTGATAAGACCACCTGTATTTATACCATTTCGTTCATTGTTTACAATGAAATTTTGCGCATAAACAATCTATTATTTTCGCTGAAAAATATGCAAGATTTGGCCAAAAAGGACTGTAAAATAAACAAACAAAGGCCGTTAAATCATTGTATTTTCTTTATTTGAGATTGCTTGAAGCTATTGACCTTGAACACCAGCAAACTGGACAGTTTGGAACTAAAAATTAAACGGACCTCTTCGTCTCCGGTTCAGTGGCGGTCTCAAAATGAGAGGGTGGGAGGGTTTGAAAATAGATTATATTTAGGCTTGGGTAAAACGTAGAGAAATAAAGTGGGGTACAATTCGGTGTACAAACCAATTTTACCAAAATTATCAATTTGTGTGTCATCCATTCTAATGGTCAAAATTTTAACTGTCCTCCATCCATTTTAATAGTGCGTGTTTTATGGAATTTCCCTTTCAAATATAGCTCATAAAGAAATATAAGTCGTCTAAATATTTACATTCACGACGAACCAATAACGCTCATTGTCGGCTAAACGTATCAAGTTTCAGAATGAAAACTAATGGTAGGTTTGCAATGGAAATGTATCAGTGGATTAACTGATAGCCCAAGGAAAGATAAATAATTGTCTTCACTCAACAATCAATGTTTAGAATAGAAATCCGATTAATAGTAAGTCTGTAATTAAAGAAAAGCGTTCGGTATGACAACAGCCTAGTAGAGCAATCCACCAAGAACAAGGATTTTTTTTAAGTATCTATATATCAATTGTATTTATTTTGTCTTTCAATGTGTGATACTGTTACATGTATCAATGGATTCTGTACGGTAAATGCTTTAAACCAGGCAGTTTGTCAATGTGAACCAGGATATAAACCATCCAGTACTCCACGATTTTCGTCAAATTAAAAATCTTTATTGCACTTAATGTGCCACACAATCGCTCATGGGTCAAATTTAAGAATGGAATGAATAGAATGCAAAGAAGAATAGATATCAGAATCAACTCCAACTCTGCAATTCTCAAGATACGTTCATTGGTGAAAAAAAATCTTGTTTTGAAATCTTAATTAACTTAAACCATTGACTCATTGACCCAATATCAAAAACATTATAATTAGTAATTAGATATAGTAATTAAAAATATTTTTGTTTACACATCGAAAGACAAAAACTGGTATAGATTTAGTGTATAAATAGGAGATACTTGGGTTAGACTAGCATTCGTAAACTGCTAAGATATCTAATAGTAACAGAAGCATTTCTAAGCAACAACGAAGTTTCAATTCGACGATTTAAATCAAATCAACATGAACGCATTAGTAACTGTTTTCTTCTCCGTAGTTGGCGTTGTCGTTATTCAAGGTCAAGGAGTCAGTGGTAAGTATTAATAGGCTACTTTTTAGAATCCTTTCGACTGATAGTGATTGGAGACTTTCAGTGGAAGTGACTGATAGGACACAAAAAGATAAATATTTGTCTCCATCCAACAATCAATGTTTAAAATGAAAATCCGACGAATAGTAAGTCTGTAATTAAAGAAAAGCGTTAGGTATGGCGAAAGCCTAGTAGAGCAATCCAGCAATAACTACTGAAGGGTACTGTGTAATTTCTATAAGCAGCAACACAGGTGAAGATTAGATACGGAAACCCGTTTCCACTCTTAGCTTGGATTTTGTAAAGTATGTATATATCAATTGTATTTATTTTGTCTTTCAGTTTGTGATACTGTTACATGTATCAATGGATTCTGTACGGTAAATGCTTTAAACCAGGCAGTTTGTCAATGTGAACCAGGTTATAAACCATCCGGTACTCCCAGAATCTGTGTTGGTAAGTCTATCTTCATTAGCGACAGAAGAGTGGGACGTGAAACTGCATTCCATTTTTTCACTTTTTTTGTCTTCCAATGATGCAAACTTGGCACCCAATCGGATTACAGAAACTATCATTATGGCAAGTAAAACTGTCTCGCATCAACTGTTTTCTCAGACTATCCAGATCAATATTACTAGACGGAGACATCTACCTCTATTCCAGCCTCTGATTGCTATTTTGAAAGATGTCGGCGGCTAATCAATGTCAAAATATCTATCAGAGTAGGCGCAAATGTTCCGGATTACTCCGTAACTTGAGTGATATCGATGACTGAACAAAAGACCCCCCATCCCCAATCACCTATGGACCCTCCATTCAATACGTCACTAGAGTGTTTTTTGTTTTGTTTCAAGATATCGATGAATGTGTAGAATATGATACTCTTTGTAATCAGCAAACAGGATGTTGTAATTTCTTGGGAACCTATTCTTGTCTTCGTAAGTATTTTAAATATATTCTGTACAGAATTCGATCCCATTTATTTCTAAATATAATGTTTCTCCGTAATGCGAGGTCTAACCATATCAAAAATCAAGACCAATGTCAAGCTCTCGCATGAAATAAATAATTTTCCTAACTTTGAGTATTTTATGATTAAAATTGAATTGAAGTCCTTCTCCGCCTCTTTTTCAGCATGCTCTGCCTTCCGTCAACGTCAACAACAGCAGCCCATTCCATACAGTCTCTTGCGACTTCTTGCTGACAAACGAAAATAAACATTTTATGGACTCTTAAAGATTATCATAACCTTCACCACCACGTTTGATTTGAATGTAGAATCGGAACATCCGATTTTCGTTAAAACATAGCTACAGAACAGATAGTTGATATTCTATCAGTTTGTAAATTGAAATATTAGATGACTATTATACTTTTAACCCTATTATTTTTCCAAATTCAATTCTTATGTTTCGTTTTTTTTTATTTCTTGTTCTTTTTTTATCTATCTCTATACATTTTTATTATTTTCTACAATTTGGATCTCATTTTTTTCTGATTTAATTGAATAATAAAAATTCAAATCTTAATATCTTATAGAACTTTCATTTCAACATCTTGATGTAAATAACACACCTTGTAAGGTGCGGAAAATCACCTAAAATGTGATCACGTTTTTCTGCGTTTTCCGTTTTTCTACTCCAAAGGACACATTTCGAAATAGCTTTCAGAGGCTCGAATAGAGGTAGATGTTTCGAACAATATCGCAACTAAAACATTTCTTTTTAATTTTAACTATTTTACTACAACATACAAAAAGAAATCACAATACAATAATGTTTTACACAAATACATAATTACATAACAATTCTAGCATATTAATATATTACACTTAATATACAAATACAACATTACATCACAAATCTAGCATATTGATATATTACACTTAATATACAAATACAACAGTACATCACAAATCTAGCATATTAATATATTACACTTAATATACAAATACAACATTACATAACAAATCTAGAATACATGTATTAATATTTTACACTTAATATACAAATACAACATTACATAACAAGTCTAGCATACATGTATTAATATTTTACATATATAATATAAAACAAGATGACGTCATTCGATTTCAAAATTTCAAAATGTTATCCCATTTCTTTAGAATAATTAAGATAAGAAATATTGATTGAAAACTTCCAGTTCATTTCCTTGAACTTGAGATTTGATTCTGCTGGTTTTTGTTGTTTTTGTTGTTTTTTTTCTCATGAAATTCCACTTTAACGGCATTAGTCCAAGAGTTCGGAAATATAGTAATAGTTTAACAAATTCTGGAAGCTGTTACTATTGTCTGCAAAAAAGAAAGACATACATTATTAGTTACGGCAAAGACTAGCCAGTTTCGGATACTTTGATTGTAACAGGAATATAAGCACAATTTTTGGTTGACTTACAACTAACTCTTTAAAAACTATGATATGAATATCTCACAACCACACAACTACTATGAAAAGTGGATTCAGGGAATTCTCCTATTATTTGATTTAAACTATAACTTCATAATATCATGAATTTAATTTGGTTTTTACTTACATTGACAATAGAAGCTACCGATGGTATTAATACAAACTCGGCCAATGTTTCTACCACAGGGATATACGATACATTCGTTTATATCTGTAACAGAACAAGTTATATGGTCGACATCGTGGATGTAAATCATACTTGATTTAAACCTAAACACAGTATCTCAGTTAAAACACGCGTCCCGGGATATTCCTTATATAATAAGGTTAATGCCGCTGTCCAGGTATAACTTTTCTTCATTGCAACCTGCATGACGTTTCCCGCAAATAATAACCCAATTATAGTAAAAACATAGGACGTAAAACTTTTAACATATCACAGTTAATAGTCGAGCTAATATATAACTTCACATCCACCGATGATTCAAATTATTAACTTGAGCAGTCGACTGTCTTGTGGTAGAATATCTATTCTCGACTATATCTGGTAATTCTTACCTTGGCAAAGAGTAGGGTTAGTGGGGTTGAGATAGAAGCCCCGGTAACATCTGCAGGTTCCAGTTCCGGGGGTAACGGCTCCAGTGGGGTCACAGAAACCTCGGTTCGCACCCCCACATCCAACAGTAGTTAAACAATCTACAAAATAAATTAAAATGTTTATGTATATATCAGCTAAGACATAAGTAAAGAAAAAGAACAGGCAATCTTAAAAAAATAATATTTATGTGTAAGATATTCCTTATCCTTTTGTACACAGATTTGTCAATTTTTGTGATCATATATTTTTGTTCTCAATTTCAAACTCATATAAATCTGGACATATGTGTTGAAGGTTGAACCAAATATCGATGAGCTGTAAATACTATTACTGAGACTAATGTTTCATTGGTCCAATAGATCCTGAACTGTTCCTTTTCAATTGAAATTCAAAACAACACTTACTTGCAATTTGTGCATCGGAGACTGTGATCACAGCGACTAAAACGAACAAAGCAACAACCACTGTGTTAACCATTTTGAAGCAGTATCGAAAGCAGTTATACTTTTAAAAAACTGTTAGTTGTTCTTTGCAGTGCGAAATCGAATTGTAGTGTTTGATTCTGATAAGACCACCTGTATTTATACCATTTCGTTCATTGTTTACAATGAAATTTTGCGCGTAAACAATCTATTATTTTCGCTGAAAAATATGCAAGATTTGGCCAAAAAGGACTGTAAAATAAACAAACAAAGGCCGTTAAATCATTGTATTTTCTTTATTTGAGATTGCTTGAAGCTATTGACCTTGAACACCAGCAAACTGGACAGTTTGGAACTAAAATGAAAATGAGTTCTAGGTCTCTGGAGATTTGGGATACGTATAGAGGGTAATGACAAAATGAGGGGGGGGCTTTGAAAATAGATTAGGTTCATTCAAACACATATTTTGGGCTAATTCGTAAAGAAATAAAGTGGGGTACAATTCGGTGTGCAAACCAATTTTACCAAAATTATCAATTTGTGTGTCATCCATTCTAATGGTCAAAATTTTAACTGTCCTCCATGCATTTTAATAGTGCGTGATGTAGGAAATTGCTCTTTCAAATATTGCGACCTCCATTTGTTTACAACCATTGTTTGAAAGCCCCATAATCGAACTATACCCTATGCACAGAGCAGAGGCGGATCCAACACCCTCTTTATACCCACAGTTCTGCAGCCACCACTGGTACTGAGCCATTAGCTCATTTGCTTTGGGTTTGAGAAGGGTCCACCTTCTGAAATGTGATATTAACGAAGTCTGATTTTGACTCTGAAATGTGATACAGGATGCTGAAATTAAGCTTATTTAGTTATAAGTGTAATAACATTTATGTTAAAAGAAAAACACCTCAGGTCGTTTTGTCTGGGGTCAACAAAACAACAATAAAAATTGATCAATTGTTGATTAGATTGTCTTTATTCAAAAATTGATTTTGGTAAACAATGTGTTTTCTTCATCCACATACTGTGTCCTTTTGACCCCCGAAATATTTATCAGTATGGCCACGGTCGTTTTTTGCTTTTTAGTAAAGTCAAAGGCGTCCGCGGAATTTTTACTAGAGTGGGGATTTGGGGTTGCTTTCATTTCAATTTGAAATTTGACCTTGAATTGATGCATTCTAAAGTATATCTGTATAAATATGTAATTGTTATTTCAGTAATGAATCGAAGCCTTCAGAAAACAGCCCAGTTTTGCATCTTTGACTTAATTTTCTCCAAAAGAAGGGGGGATTAACCCCATATTGATGATGTCCATGGTAAAGGCCTTTCAATATTGAAATGGAATAGAGTCCAATTTCTGTGTTTCCTTCCAAACCACTTTATTTAAGTTATCATATCACTATAGCAATAGAAGCTAAAGCTAAGCCCCCCTCCCTCCTCCAATGACAGGAAGGCCAGAAAACTTCTTTTCAATCATTTTCAATAGAAACAAACAAAATTCCATCTTCCAAAATATAACACCGAGTCAAAACAACAATACATGTATGAAGCACCAGCAACAAGTAGCACCAAGCATAAACGAGGAAACCTTAAACCCCCATCAAGGAAAGTAACCTGTGGAATTGTCTCGAAGATATATTTATAAAACTAACTGTAAAATCTTCTTTGTATTCATTGTAACTTAGTGGTTTTGATAGATATACAATGGGACATTTGGTATCTTCCCATTGGACCTGAACTGAGCCAATGAAAGATATGCTGTTGTTAAGGCATTCCTGCATACAAAATAAACCAAATGAAATAATGTCTATTGTATGAAATTGGGGTTAATTCGATTCAAACAGAATAACACAGAGGTTAGCCGTACTTCTAATTATGTTTCAAATCACGGTACCTATCAATCAAACCCACACTAGTCCTAAACCCATTAACCTGCATGTAAATGAAATAAATCGAAATGGAGCTTTACGTCCAACTTTTGTAAGGTTTGTTAGAGTGTTTGTTATATAGGACGGCATTTACTTTACTGGTGGTTATGGGTTTTAATCTCGTTCGGCGTGTGAAAGTACGATGACAGTGAATAAGTTATCTTCACTCGTAATTCCAGTCGACCCATCTGAAAAGGGGTGTTGATAATTCGGGAAAGATCAATTCCAAGGGCTTTGACCAAAAAGCCATCTGGTAGAAAGTATCATTAAGTGGGTTGCCTGTGCCACAGGCCCTTGAAGTCAATATCAATAGAAAATGGCAAATTGGAGTAAAAAGAGAAGGCTTCCAAGGCATAACAAGCACCAACGTAAACAAAGCTGTTTATCTGTTTGTGAAAGACTTCTGCTTTACTTTTTGGTGTTTGTGAACGAAGAACTGTTTACTTATGACTCTGGCCACGTGTTCTCGAAACGATCTTACCGCTAGGATGTCCTAGGTTCTTATCATCTAACATTGATTCTAGGACATCGTTTCGAGACTACTCGGCCTGGTGTACTTGTTATTGGAAATCAGCTTACGTAATTGCACGTGGCGGGAGTCTAAACAAGGGATGTGAACAAAAGCGTGGCAATTTCCTTTTGTTGGGACACTGTGTTAGTCTAGCTTTAGAAAACAACAATAAACGAAACAAAATGAACGGGATACTGAATCAAAAGACTAAAAAATGATTCGCAAGCAAAGGGAACGTGTCGCTGTCTGACGGTGCAAAATTAAGGCTGTTTGCACTGTCGCTCAACACATTGGTTAATTAATTATTTATTTTCGGGTATTTAATAGAGATAATCATTATTGATTTATATTTAAATAATATAGAAAGAAAATAAATACAACAATTTATGTATCTGGTTAGTTTTAGTAGAAATTTCGAGTATAACAATCTGCCTAGTTTAATAGAAGATTAAACAGTCATTTGTTGTGTGAAGTAGACGAACTTGGTCCTGTTAGAAAGCTTATTCCATAAGGAAGAGGATGTTTTTTTAGAAAATTCCAATTAGTTTGGCCCCTGCAAAAATTTTTTCCGTCAAAACGAAAAAAAAAACCTGAAAAAAAATAGTTTCTTCGCTTTATAATTGATCCAATAATCTTTTTTTAATCTTATGTTGAAGGTTTGAAATATACAATTTTCATGACTTGTTTGAAGGGCTGTCAAATTGTCTGAGAACATAAAATCTTTATAAAATACACAACCAGTCTCAGGAAATCAATGTTTAATAATTCCATATTTTCAAATCATAAACCGAACCAGTCAACGACCTTAATTGCGATTCCACGTTTTATAAAATATAATTCTTTCTTTCTCTTTCTTTTATTTATGAAATACTCTTTTACTTCATATGACACAACCGGAAGTCACTTTATAATCATTATGCGGACATTCGAGTAAATATCTGGAATACTTCCAGGATGCGTAGTATTTTATCCTTTACGACGTACCAAACATCATATTTTATTCTGAAAAGGGACCCTTATGGCTGAAATTTAGCATCATCAGATGAGCTGTAGTCAATATTGAAAGAATCTAGTAATCATGGCACTTATAAAACATCTTCTTTTGCTCACTGAATGAACCAACCGGAAAAGAAAGAGTTAAACTGCGTGACATCATCACACCCTTTCGTTGGCCGAGATTAACCCTATATGTAGGCCAAATATGTAAGAAGCACATCGAGTGACAAATGGTTTCACATGGACACAACTGAACGTGTCTGGTTTGCGAAAAACAAAGCCACGATTAACTTGTCCATCTATCTTATAGATATAGGCTATTAACTTCGGATTTCAATAAAACTCACTTGTCGTGTACATGAATTTTGAATTTATCGTCTGCTATATTTTCAATTAAAGTTCCCTTTTTTCACAAATAAAATTCATATTCTTTTCAATCCTTTGTAATTCTTGGCAACTGGTGTCGTTCTGCGATTGATCTTTCCCTGGAATCCGATTTTCAGGATGCCGTGGATGAGAAAAATTACAGTCGTGAAACTACAAAATATATAGGCTAAGCGTGGTTGTTAGTGTGAGAAATGCACAATACAAACAAACAAGCCTATGGCTATAAATTGAAAAACGACACAATAGTAGAAACACGGGGCAATTTTATTCTAATTTTTTCTAATTTGAAAAATAATCAAGCGTCACAAATTTTTAAATGTCCCAGTTTTTTACGTCTGAAATTTTCATTCTTCATCAATTTCTATTCGTCAAACATTCAAATATCACTAATTTCAGATTTTACAAATTCGATACATTATTCAGACATTTTGAATTTTTTTGACGCCACATTTTTGTACATATTATTTCTGATGTGACACCATCCGTTCATTTGTTTGTTGTATTCTATACAGGTTCCTAGGGGAGCGAGGTACGTTCTTCTTACAACCCTTGCTGAAAGCTAAAGATCGCCTAAAGTGTGAATAAAAAAGGTTTAGGCTAATGGTGACGTTGAAGCAAAGTTTTCTTCATTAGACAATGTCATTCGAAATTATTCTGTCCATCAAGCTAGCTGTGCTTGGTGAACGGGCAGTTTTATGTTCACACTGCAAAGAGTTGTCTGTCTTCAATAATCCCATCAATGTCAAGCTATTACGAACTTCATCTTATACCTTGACTGCACACTTGTATAAAATACGTTTGTAAATGCAACAACTTGACGGAATAGATTTCACAAGCGAACGATCCAATCAAAACATTGCATTCCATGCTACAATAAAGATGGCTATTGAAGTCGAGGTATAAGATAAAGTTTGTAATTGCTTGACATTGTGAGGATTTATCAACCCAATCAACAAATAGAAATAGGATGTAAAACTCCATTTAATTTTATATCAAAGCTGATGTTTCTGCACGATTTTGCAATCAACAGACAGAAATACATGAGACATGAAAATCATGACAACCATTTGAGGAAAAGCATCAATTTTCCACCATGCACAGACACACTTTAAGCCAAGAACTAGTTTTGGAAATAACGTTAATTGATGAAGCCCAGTCGAATAAAGGGTGTTTGTTCGTGATAGGAATGAAGGGAGAGGTCGCCAGTCGCGGAAAAGATGACGACTATATCTCGGCTAAGATGAAAGAGAAGGTTGCAAGACGAGACGCAGAACAGGTTTAACAATCCTTTAAATTCATCCTTTTTAACCAAATTTCATTCAAGTTTCGGCTCATTTTCGAGTTACTACCAGTAATAGAACAGTTCTAGAACACCAGGCAAGTTTTTACAATTAGTTTGTTTTTTTCTTCAGAATTTTGGTTGCTTTCTTATAAGGGACAGTGTGCAATTTTTTATTATTAACACATTATGAATGAAAAGAATTTTTTCTATAATCCTTACACCTTACATCAGAATATTCATAAATATTTAAAATGACATGTGAATTCCATTTCCATTTCGCCTTTACCGGAAAAATAAAACCGTTTTAAAGCTGGACGGAAGAGTGTGAATATTAAGGAATATGGGGGTGATGCAAAACTGCAACAACTTCCGATAATTCAATGGAAGCCGATTTCCAATCACTATCCTTTTACACCAACGTTTGGTCTACCAAGGGAGGTCATTATTCTCTAATGACGAAAATGTGGAATTGTGAAAGCAACGGTTAGACGTGGAATAAATCGTAACTTTGCTTAGATGAGTATTTTTAGCGAATATTATTGCAAGGTTATCCACAAAATGGAAAAAATACTCATTTTGCGATTTAGAAAAATGTACAGAAATTTTGAAGAGTTAGAATTCCAATTTTTAGGTCAAAAGAAAATAAACACGGAATTCTAATTGTTAATTTCAGAATTTTAAAATGGTAATAAAGACAAGTTTAACAGTACTAATTCTAGGAGTGTTGATTGCTGAAGTTTTTTGTGCTGGACATTCACGTAAGTAGTTTTGTTTTCGATCAGTAGGGTAACAGCCCACAACAAACTTTGGGCGGTCGATCCGAAGTTGAAAAGAGGGTAGAGAAACGAATATGGCCGTGTTAATATTTGTTTTATTAGCAGTTAGATGAACGATCCGTATTATTGTGTAGAATGATAATATGACACCCTGTCAATCTACAATGAACAAATGTTAATGATGGCCTGAACCGTGTTTCTCAAAAACAATCCTTAGATAGAAAATGATCGCAAATCGTATAATTGTTACTTTTTTACATTGACTATCAATAAATGCTGACGTTTTATGCGAAACTGTTGTTTCAATAGTAAATCCTAAATCCTTCTACGGTAGTTTTTCGCACTTAATTTTACGAACTGGACCTCAAATTTCCACCTTGAAATGTGATAATCAAAGCTGAGATTGAGAGACGTCACTCGTTATTAAGGCAAATGTTTTTAAATCAGAGAAATTTCAAATTAAGATTTGAACAAATGTTCACCGAAAGTCATAGATAGAAACAGCTAGTCCCGGAGCAAGTTTTCATTTTTTAATGTGATATAGATTGCTGATAGAACCCAGCCAGTTATCAAGTGTAAAACTCTAAAATTTGAATAAATGTTCACCGGAAGCCATAAATAGGAAATATAGACCCGAGGCAAAATGTTAATCATATGAAAAAAAGATTAATTATCAAGTTTCTGAAATCTGGTAATTCTTGTTTTACATCGTTTGTAAACTCTTTGATAATTCAAAATTACACGATTTCCTCTACGAAAGAATTAGTAAGCTTACATTTGGTTTTGATCATCGTTTTCTAAACCACACCCCCACAACAAAAATAGATTGGACCGTGGTTCATTATATTCAGCTTCGTTTGAAACCTTGAATGTTAACCAATCAAAAAGCTTTGAGAGGATCGTATAGAGTTTCGCGTTTTTGTTCATGTTTTATTCAAACTGTTACGTGCAAGCTGATTGCACACTGCATGGCATTTCCTGTTTTTGTTAACCCAATGAGGTGCAGAAGAGTAGGAAGTAAAACTCCGTGAATTTCATTTCCAAATACGAGGTTTATGTTCTAAAGGGACCCACGTTAGAAATATGTAATAGTTTCCGATATTTGGAATAGACCTCTGGGTTTTGACTTTCTGATGCAAAGTTTTTGCGTTCTGTGTGTTTTGCTGATCTGTGCGTTTAGCTTATCTCTGCGTTTTGCTCACTGTGTGTTTTATTTCCAGAATGTAACAGGCGTGAAAATCCTGTCAACCCGTTCTCCTACTATGAAACAGTCAATGGTAAAGAAACCTTAAGAATGTGTCCAGCTGCTCAAATCTTCAATAAGACTAGCTGTCATTGTAATGGTTTGTATTTATATTACTCTCTTCGTCTTCCTGGAGGTCCATAGTTAGGCCCGACACATCTTCACAATGTCAAACTATTACGAACTCATATCTCGACTGCAATAGCCATTATTCTTGTATCAAAGAAGTGTGTAGATGCAGCAATTGTTTGGATTGTACGTGAGCGAATACAGCTACTCAAAAGCTCTCAACTAAAAGACTGTAAACATTATGGTTTATTGTTTATAAAGATATTCTGTGATTGGCTGTATTCGCTACCGTGCAATCCAATCAAATCACCGCATTTACAAACTTTCATAATACAAGAATAATGGCTTTTGAAGTCAAGATATAAGGCGAAGTTCATAATAGCTTACATTGAAATGAGATTGGGATATAGATTCAGATCTTTCAGGTCTGTTTCTACTGTCAGTGAGAGGAAAAAGCGTCGAGTCGTGGTTAGCAAAGGTTTTTAAACTTGTTGTGTACATCGGCACATAAAGTGAATACATGTATAATACGAAAAAGCCCCAAAATAACGGAACAGCTTTTTGTTATCTTTCGGTCATTTTTCGGTTGGATTCCTTTCGAAAGCAACATCATTTTCAGAAACAAATTGTTCAGATGACGATTATGTATCTGAAATACATGTTGCAAGGGCATTATTAGGCTGAGTTCTTAGTGGATATATCTGTTATATCTGTAACACTAGTTTTATTTTTTATATTGCAGCTGTCGAAGTAGTTCCTGGAAGTGGAATGAACTTCCGATCTGGTCAGCAGAATTTTCAATGGAGTAGCAGTGGATCTAGTGGGGGCGGCATGGGTGCTAGTGGAATGGGCGCTAATGGTATGGTTGCTAGCGGGATTGGTGCCAGTGGTATAGGTACTAGTGGAATGGGTGCCAGTAACACAAATGCAATGATGAATGCCTTTTTAGGTGGAAGCAAAGCTGGAAGTGGTAACATCGCCACTTCCGGAACATCTTCTGGTAAATTTAAAGTCACCTTGCCATTCAATCCACTGATACTCAAATGGACCAAATCTTCTAATGGCGGATGGGGTGCAGAAACTGGAAGCTCTGGAGGGATGAATTCTCAAAGCAGCGGATCTCAAAGTGGATCATGGGGTTCATCAAGCGGATCCTGGGGCGGATCCAGCGGATCGATGGGTAGTTCCGGAAACTGGTTAAATGATTTACAGTTCATGGGGAACATGCGTCCACAAGGCGTCAACTTCCCAGCACCAATTATGAACATCAAAGTATCCGGTACTGGCGGAAGCTCCCAAGGCGGTTCTCAGAGCAGCTCGTCCTCATCCATGATGACCCAACAGATGATGAACAGTATGTTTGGAGGAAGAAGTCCTTTTATAGTTGGACCAAACATGCCAAGGTTTCCAATGCCTTTACCACAATTCCCACAAGGCGGATTTAACGTCAACGGAACAATGGACTACCAGATTTCCAGAGAAGTTGTGCGATATGACAATGGAAAACCAGTATACCAATACTTCATCAGAACTAACCAATATAAGCAACCAATTCCTTTCCCATCTATGCCAAATATTATGCCTTTCCCTTCTATGCCTATGCCAGGGGCAATGCCTTTACCAGGTGGTGTTCAATTCAACCCTGCCATGCTCAGTGGTATGTTATCCACAGGATCTGGATCGACTCAACAAGGATTGACTGGTGCAGCATTAAGCACATGGTTGAATCAAGCTGGTATGTCCGGAGGCTCAAACGTAGGTGGTGCTCAGACTGGTCAATACGGAACCGCCAGTGGTGCACAGACTGGCCAATACGGAACCGCCAGTGGTGCCCAGACTGGCCAATACGGAACCGTTAGTGGTGCTCAGACTGGCCAATACGGAACCGCCAGTGGTGCCCAGACTGGCCAATACGGAACCGTTAGTGGTGCTCAGACTGGCCAATACGGAACCGCCAGTGGTGCCCAGACTGGCCAATACGGAACTTTAGGTGGTGCTTTTGGTAGTCAAGGCGGTACAGGTCAAGCAGGATCAACTGGACAAGTCGGAGGGGCAGGCAGCCAAGGATCATGGAAATGGGTCACTGATGCCTCTGGTAAGGGAAAATATGTTTGGCAGTCTTCCGGACTTAGTTCAGCAGCCACGAACGCTTTCTATAACCAAGGATCTGTGGGATCTGCAGCTGGTCTTGGACAGGCTGGCAGCTTAGGTCAAGCGGGTTCAGCTGGAACTGGCGCCGGACAATGGAAGTGGATCACTGATGCATCAGGACAAGGGAAATACGTCTGGGTATCCTCCTCTGGAGCTGGAAGTGGTTCCAGTCAAGGATACTACCAATGGATCCCAGACTCCACAAGCCCTCAAGGAGGGCGTTATCAATGGATGGCCAGCACACACAATGTAGTATCTAACGCTGAATCGAATGCTGCTGCAACTGCTGCAGCTGCTGCGGCTGTAGCGGGCTCAGCTGGTGGTATGGGGATCGCTGGTGGAATGGGGGCAACTGGTGGAATGGGAGTAGCTGGTGGAATGGGAGCAGCTGGTGGTATGGGAGCAGCTGGTGCAATGGGAGCAGCTGGTACAATGGGAGCCGCTGGTGGAATGTTTGGAGGTATTGATCCAGCTCTTTTAATGATGGTCGGTGGTGCAGGAGGCAGCAGTGAATCATGGGAATCTGAGGAATTTTAAAAATTTGAAAGAAAGACACAAAATTGGAAGTGTGAAATCCATAACAAAGTAGACAAATATAAACTTAAAATCTAGCTTGGATATCTAAAGAAGGTGTCCTTTCTTGAAACTTGCTCGTGCGTTTTATTTTGTATCGACCCAAATAAAACAGACCTTTGTAATTTAAAAATCTTAAACACACAATAAGAAGATTGGTGATGTTACTGCATTGATTATATTCGATTTTATGCTCACAAGTTTTATCCGATCACCGCTGATCAAAACTTAGTTTGTGTGTGTCGAATCGGATACCTAAATTTTGCCGATTCTTCAAAGAAATATAACGGCCTCGGTCTAATGCGTTAAGTGCTTTTAAATTGTTGCTTTGTCTCTTTTTCTGTTGTAAAACTGCTAAAGGCGACCAGTTAAGACCCATTCCATGACTATTTAGTCAGATGGAGTTGTTGTTATGTTAATAAAAATGTTTAATTTATCCCTTTCATATCGTAACTTATAGTTTTGTGAATAAATGTGCAAATTTCACCTCTTGTTTTTAATGTATTTGTACCTATCTCGATTTACCAAATACTTAAAGGCCATGGTTTTCGATTTTCTGGGCTTGATTCGGGTCATGAATATGAAATATATTTATGTAAATAGTTTTCAGAAATACATGTACAGTACTAAAACTACACGAAAATCTCATAATCATCTCAAATATACCTCAAACTACATATTTCACTGTCTATTTCTTTATATCTCTTTTCTAAATATGAACGGAGTCGAGTCGTCTTTTAACTTTCAAACGCGAATAATTCTGAACAAACACATCCACTTGAAGGCTAAAATATCGAAAGCGAGCTGCGCACACTATTAGTTATTATTGATGAGCTTAGTTAAACAAAATTCTGTTTCTGAGACTGTTACTATTGGACATATGGATGGCGAACCGCCCCTTTAAGAGCTACATGGTGAAACCAACTCCTCTAAATAAAATGTTTTTACTGTATAAGCCTAGTATACTTAGGCTCTACAATCCAGACACTATCCACATCAATGACATTGTATCAGGGGTTGTAAGTTATGTGAGTATCCTAATCATATAGTATCAAGGGTGGTAAGTTATGTGAGTATCCTAATCATATTGTATCAGGGGTTGTAAGTTATGTGAGTATCCTAATCATATTGTATCAGGGGTTGTAAGTTATGTGAGTATCCTAATCATATTGTATCAAGGGTTGTAAGTTATGTGAGTATCCTAATCATATTGTATCAAGGGTTGTAAGTTATGTGAGTATCCTAATCATATTGTATCAAGGGTTGTAAGTTATGTGAGTATCCTAATCATATAGTATCAAGGGTGGTAAGTTATGTGAGTATCCTAATCATATTGTATCAGGGGTTGTAAGTTATGTGAGTATCCTAATCATATTGTATCAGGGGTTGTAAGTTATGTGAGTATCCTAATCATATTGTATCAAGGGTTGTAAGTTATGTGAGTATCCTAATCATATTGTATCAGGGGTTGTAAGTTATGTGAGAACCCTAATCATATAGTATCAAGGGTTGTAAGTTATGTGAGTATCCTAATCATATAGTATCAAGGGTGGTAAGTTATGTGAGTATCCTAATCATATTGTATCAAGGGTTGTAAGTTATGTGAGTATCCTAATCATATTGTATCAAGGGTTGTAAGTTATGTGAGTATCCTAATCATATTGTATCAAGGGTTGTAAGTTATGTGAGTACCCTAATCATATAGTATCAAGGGTTGTAAGTTATGTGAGTATCCTAATCATATAGTATCAAGGGTGGTAAGTTATGTGAGTAGTATACCCTCCATACAATATTAGAAGTTGATCAAAGGTTACATGGAATAAACAAAAACAAACACAGACTTTTAACAAGTTTAAATAGCATATTAAAACTATTATATTTGTACAAATTGATTACATTATGGAATTTATGTTAAATATATATGGAAAGTAAATATCGCAAGAGAAAAAGGTTTTGTATGCCAACCACATTGATGAAAACTGTTATGGGTAGTAGGCCAATATAGGTGTATGAACCACTCACCAGACAGCCCTGAATTTTTTTTTTCAAAATATCTTAAAGGGATTACAAAGAGGTTTTCTAAAATGAATATGTGTTTGATGACGTCACAGATCACAAAGGCCTTTTGTGAAAAAGCATATTTTGCGATTAATGACGTCATCAATTACCTAGATTTAGTGGAATTGCAGGAGCCACAGACGCCTGATTGAAAATTTGAAAAGTGAAAATTGATTTTATCAGTGTCTCCGATGCACATAAAGAATTTAGAAAACCTCTTTACAACCCCTATAAAATAGATAGAATTGATAAGTCATACAACATAATGATTGCAGTATATACAAAACAAATCATTGAGCCATTTGAATATATTCAATATCAATCTTTATAGATATTGCGTTTCGTTTTTTTTTTTCATTGTTGAGGATAACTTCATTCGTTTTAGAAAAATGATATCCTTACATCACGCTTGTTTGTTCTGATTCTTCAACACGTCCGACACTATTACATAGTTCTACCATGATTCCTTCTAGCAGGTAAGCCTCGTATTTTAAATACATAATAGATACCCTTGGTATCAGTTGTTTTTTTATAAAGGGCAATTAACACATTCTAAAATAACCTTTTAATCATTTCTTTATTTGTAAATCTGTAAGCGTGAACACACCCACATGTGAATAATATACAAGTACGGTCAACCCGTATGAAAAATGTCTAAGCTATTTGGATAAAGTGATTCACTGTCCCATCTATTTAATGACAATTGTGCATGGTATCAACGACGGTGGACCTCATAACGCGATTAATACAGATAATAAAAACACTGTTGACAGCAGGTTGATTGGTTGTGAACTCATCTCTAGCATAAATGTCTTTAGATCTAAATTGATTGAAGTAAGCTGCTTAAAATAAAGATTAAATACATCGTAGATTTGCGGCTTTTTCCCAATTACATTTATCTCGAGCTTGCTGGTCTTTTCCGGTCCTCAGAAAATCACTTTTTGACAGATGTCGGCCAGCAAATGTCGGATTTAAAATAAATCAGCCCACAACATCATATACATTAATTGCTGCATAGGATTGGTCTGCCGCCGTTGTTGTTGCTGTTGCTGCATAGCAAAGTTTTGTAATATGCTGCCTTGAGGTTGTGTAAGCTGAATGGCTTGATTTTGGTTCTGGTTTTGCACTGTTGCGCCCCCTAGGTTAGGGTCATTCATTGGGTTTATTGTATTTGGGTCGGTGGGGTTCACCATATTTGGGTCTGTTGGGTTCACCATATTTGGGTCTGTTGGGTTCATCATATTTGTGTCAGTTGGGTTCATCATATTTGGGTTGTTTGGGTTCATTATATTTGGGTTGTTTGGGTTCATCATATTTGGGTTGTTCATCATATTTGGGTTGTTTGGGTTCATCATATTTGGGTTGTTTGGGTTCATCATATTTTGGTTGTTTGGGTTCATCATATTGGGATCAGTTGGGTTCATCATATTTGGGTTGTTTGGGTTTATCAAATTTGGGTTTTGATTTTGGGGAAAATTTGGGTTACTTGCTACAATTACATTTGGGTTCAGCAAGTTTTGATTTTGGTTTTGTAGTTGGGTGGAAAAGGAGCTCTGGAGGTTGACCAAGTTTGGATCAGCAGGAGGCTGTGGGTTTCCTGCGGGTGCGAAAGGGTCGAAGGCAGTTTGTCCAGAAACTGAAAAAGATATAACATAATAATATATAATCGCATATCAATGTAGACCAATACCCAAAAATGAAACGATCTGAACTCTTTGATAGAAATGTCGAATTGACCCATTCGCAAAGTACATTAGGTGTTCCCGAAGAATCATAACAGCATTGGTGTTAGAGAGGGGTCAATGGTACCTGGTGTTATACGGATCTATAGAGATTTGACATAAATAAAATAATAGAAATATTAGAACAGAAAGTGCTAAGTAATAACATGTTTCATGTTCTGTTTTAATATATAGTAACAACATGTTTCATTTTCTGTTTAATATTTATATATAGTTCTGCAATGTTATTGAGAACTATTTTAGCAGTGGTATTTCTATATGGCTCTAAAATTTTTGTATTGAGCACTATTCTAACAGTGTTTCTATATAGCTCAACAATTGAGGCATTGAGTGCTTTTTTAACAGTGGTATTTCTATATAGCTTTAAAATTGTTGTATTGAACACTATGTTAGCAGTGGTATTTCTATATCACTCTACAATTGATGTATTGAGCACTATTTTAACAGTGGTATTTCTATATCACTCTACAATTGATGTATTGAGCACTATTTTAACAGTGGTATTTCTATATCACTCTATAATTGGTGTCTAAAGCACTATTTTAACAGTGGTATTTCTATATCACTCTATAATTGGTGTCTAAAGCACTATTCTAACAGTGGTATTTCTATATCACTCTATAATTGATGTATTAAGAACTATTTTAACAGTTGTTTACGGCCAATCACAGGCCTAGACAGAAAGTCTGAGATAATAAGCCGAAATGTTTACAGTCTGTATGTCAAGGGCTCTGATCGACTGCTTTTTGCTTTGAGTACAATCCTACTGCATTCGCTGCATTCTATGATAAAGAGAAATGCTATTGTAGTCAAGATATTAAAAGTTAAAAGATGCTTGACATTAAAAAGTTGAATAGATCATGGAAGTAATACGCACCTGCCGCTACAAGAAACAACATACAGCACCACGTGATCTTCATATTTGTGTCTGAAATTGAAAATAAACAAAACTAAGCATTTGCTAGATGTGTGCCACAGAGACCTTTGTATGAATCATTCGGTCAGGGGCCTGAATAGGAGCCAAATAATTGCCTAGACAACAGGTAATTCCTTCACTATGTACAATTATGAGAAATTTGAAAGTGGGGCAGAGCTGGGTTAACCTCTCTTCTGGCCCCTGCCCCAACCCAAATCTTATGCATACTCCTTAACATCTTTACAATGTCAATATATTTCGAGATTCGTCTTATACCCTGACTGCAATAGTTTCAATACATACAATCATAGCAGATAGACTGTGAACAAAGTGGGTTATTGTTTACAGTCTTTCTGTTAACTACGATTGACTGTATTGTATATGTACAATCCAACCAAATCCCTGCAGTTCGTGATACACAGAAGGTGACTATTGCAGTCAATGTATAAAACGAAGCTTCCAGCATACAATAAACATCGCCATTAAGTGTAAGTCAAAGATTGTGCATACATCCTCTTTAACGTCACGATATCTTCCGCGTCGCATTACGTGACAAGCATTTTAATGGAGTTTTAATAAAATAATAAATTATGTTTCAAGAATTAACGACAACGCTCTATCTTTTTGTTTCTTTGAATCGTGTTACAAGTGTGTTTTTTCGTGTTTGATAACGACTTAAAAGCCATGGTTCGTCTTTGGGTTAGATTTGGATCTTGAATATATATAAATAGGCTTCGGGTACTAGAACTGCACGAAAATCACATAATCCCTTCAAATATACTTCAACTAAAAACTTTGCTTTCCCTTCCTATAATTCTAAAGAAAAGATTAATCGCCGTTTCATCTTTCAAACGCCCATTCTTTTGGACAATAATTGATTTGAAGGCTTAAATTTCGACGATGAGCACAACTACTAATAAACTTTGCTAAAAATTCCCGTTTCTGGGACTAAGGAACGATCGGTCGAACTAATCCGATTATAGGTCGTCTAAACTTGTCCTGTCGCATGATCTAGCTCACTTTCAGCTATTACTAGAATTAAAATCGGCCGTTCAATTCTCTTCAATCAAAGGTTAATTGAAAAAAAAGGTTAATTGGAAATAAAGGTTAACTTTTGTCTTTCTTACAGAATATAGCTGTTGTTTTGGAAAACCTTATGATTTTCTCAAATTATCTAATGCCTGGATATTAGAACCTAATCATGGTTTACAAAACCTTATCTCTGGCTTAGAAAACACCATTTTTGTCTCTCACCATTAATTTGGTTAATAAAACCTAATATTCAAGCCTTAGCTAACATAACCTAGTCCTTGGCTTTCAAACCCTAATTCTCGGCGTACAAAACCTCATAGTGGGTTACAAATCCTAATCCTGGGATTACTTAACCTAATCCTGGGATTACTTAGCCTAATTTTTGACTTACAATACCTAATCCTTGGTTTATAAAAACTAATTCTTAGCTTTTAAAACGCAATTCTTGGCTAACATAACCTAATAATTGGCTTACAAAACCCAATTCTTGGCTTACGAAACCTCATCCTTGGCTTACAAAACCTCATCCTTGGCTTACATAACCTAATCCAGGGATTACTTAGCCTAATTTTTGACTTACAATACCTCGGTTTACAAAAACTAATTCTTGGCTTACAAAACCAAAATCTTGGCGTACAAACCTTTCCTTGGCTTCTAAAATCCTCGAATTACTTAACCCAATTCTTGGGTTATAAAACTTAATCCTTGGCTTACAAACTAAATTTTTAGCTTACACAAATTAATTTTTAGCTTAAAAAACACAATTCTTGGCTTAAAAGATATTCTAGGCCCCTGTTGTAATTTCATAACAATGTAAATACATTCAATAACTAACAAAAAGCCAGCCACCAAAAGCTGAAATGAGGGCAGACGCAAAACTCAGTGGCCATAAATAAACACAAATCTGAAATAAGCTTTAAAAAATCCTTTCATTCCTATGTTAATATGTAGGCTAATATTTAATAAAAAGGCAAATTTTACCTTTAAAACGAAAAATTAAATCCTTGAGTATTGTAATAACCCTTTCCTATTCGTGCTTTTTATACCTAATAAATATTTTTTATTTCGTCTCGTCTTCTTATATCTGGCGTGCGATCGGAAGGACGAGTGACGGATAGGTTCCAAGTCAGAATTTGACATAACGAACGGAGTACTTACAAATCATGTCAAGATATATGACGTGACGACGTAGAAAAACAAAAAAGAAAAGTTATTTATTTGAAAACGCTATGTCGTAAAATAGTTATGTGAGATTTTTTTACGGAACCTAGTCTGGACTGTTCACGACTTCAATACGAAAATTAATCTATAAAAAAACTTGATACCCAAACCGGTACTTCTTAACACTATGCCATATCTCATAGTACCTCCTAACACTATACCCTATCTCCTTGTACCTCCTAACACTATACTCTATCTTTTGGTACCTCCTAACACTAAACCCTATCTCTTGGTACCTCCTAACGTTACACCTTATCTCCTGGTACTCCCTTAAACTAAATACTTATCTCTTAGTTCCTCATAACACTATACTCTGTCTCCTGGTATCCCCTAACACTATACTCGAGGTGGCAGCTAACCTTCAGGTCCAAGGTGCAACAACGGGGTGTCTGTCTTCGGATTCTTCAACTTGGCCATGACAGTGATGCAAAACTCGTGAATTTTTAATGCTCATATAATACATTAACAATACATTTCAAATATTCTAAAGTACCCCTCAAGGTATGAATACTTTTCGAGGGTGATAGAGTAAGATGCACAGCTATTAAAGGGTCAAATATGGTTTGATTCCAGATAAACTGGAAGAGTTCGCTGCCGGAAAGCTGCCCAAGTGTATTCTAGTCAAGCGATCTTTAACCATTGATACAGAATTCCTGAATTTTAACTATGTCATAATTCAATTTAAACAATAAGCGACCTATCAAATACATGTCGAGAATGTCGATCCGTCAGTTTAAAGTGAAAAATGCTAAATTGTAATTGACGTCGAATTTTTATTCTGAAAAGTAATATGGTTAGCTCTTGAGCATTTTTTGCAAAGAAAATATTTAGATCACTATATTGAATTAAAGGGATTTTAAAGAGATTTTCTAAAAATAATTGTGTACTTAATTGGGAACACTGTTGGTATTGATAATCACCATTTCCGATTTTTCATCAGACGTCTGTGGTCCTTCAATTCCACTAAAACTAAGGGTTCTATGTCACTATCGCAAATGTTCTTATATCAACATCAATTCGTGTGATAGTTTAGTCATAAAACGTCTAGTTTTAGTGGAATTGTTAGAACCGCAGAAATCTGATATAAAATTAATTTATTGAAATTGTTCATTATCCACTAAATACACAACTCTTTAGAAAACCTCTTAACAATCCCTTTAATATAAGTCAGCAGTTGAAAAGGAAAACAAAAGTAAACAGAAATGTGTGGTTTGTTGGCACAATGACAATGCTCACAATGGGAGTTGCCGAACACATTATCTAAATGAAGAGGAGGGGAGATCATAGACAATGCGATTCTATGAGTTCAAAACAATGGGAGCCCTATCTGATTTACAATATCGTTTTCTTTAAGAACCAAATTTTCACTCGGTGATAAGTAAAAATGTAAAGTGGTTAAAACTAACACGCCCTATCAGTCACGATACAGGGCGATTTATGGTTTATTTTAATTCAATAGTGATGTCTTACTGTCATCTCTTGTCATTTTACATCTTTCAACTTATACCTAAATATTTGAGTGGAAAATATGATGTTACTTTTTTTTACGAAGTACTGTAAGTTGTTAAAGGGATTTAGTCTAGTAGATTTGAGTGGAAAAGATGACGTTGTCGTTGTTAATGAAGTCTAAATGAAAGTGTGCCTAACAAATCGTATCTAACTGACTTGATTGATTACCGTGAGGGCACCTAACAGTGAAGGATTTGGGTATATGGTTTATAATCCTTCTCATTGTAAGCTTCCCATGGATGACTTCAGATGTATTCCGTCAAAAAATTCATGTTTACCAGGGCCATAGTACAACATGCATTATTGGCTACAGGTATCATCTTCGCTTCGCAGCTCCAGACATCATTCTTAATATCGTACTTATACAAATCTTTAGTTTCTACAGTCCTTGTTCGACGATGATAGCCTTGTCGAGTTCCTAACTGACGAAATCCTCCACACACATATATCGCGTCCTTGTATTTAGTAATCGCCATGATTTTTCGATCGTCTGGGAAAATTTGTCCCTCGCTCCACCGATTTTTTTCTGGGTCATATACATCGATATTAGTCTGATTTTCATGCTTGTCTGCGCCGCCTAATACAAAGATAGTGTCTTTGAAGGTGAACGCCTGGCAGTCTGCTCTTGGACGCGACAGTTCGGTCGGCACTAATGACCATGTATCCCTAAAAACAGAGTACACAAGCACTGTGTTTAAATAAGCATTTTCATCGTCGATACCCCCAAAGGTGTAAATATAATTTTTCCATACGGTCACGGCTTGGTGACTGATTCCAACAGGCATGGACTGAATCGTTTGCCAGTGGTCAGATTCCACGGCATAAAACTCCGACTGGTCGAGAACATGTCCGTTATGACGTCTGTCCTTTCCTCCGAAAACGTAAATCCGATCTTCGTACGCACAACACGCAAAGGAACATCTACCATGCGTCATCGGTGCACAATATATCCACTTCCGGTCTCTTTGAGAATATTTCAAAACGTCGTTTAGCGCTTCAATGCCTTCAAATTGAAGTGCCTCTTTCCAAGCGCCACCAAGGAATAGTATGGAGTTGTCTGTTCCTACTATCAGTTGAAAATGTTCGATTTTAAACTTGGCATCGAAAGTAGGGTGCTGTTCTACACCAATGTAACTTTTGTGTGTTTCAGTGTCAAAGCACGTAAAGGAGCGGGAGCGCTCTGAAATTGAACCCCCTGAAAATATGAGTAAAGGTCTGTTGCACATACCCTTTCGTAACTCGGCATTCTGATTTGAGTTGCCATCTCCCTTTGCATGTGTTGCTAAATTAAGCAATTCGCAACAGCGTTCGTTCGATGTAACTAACTCGCTGCAGGCAAGAGTTTTTGAGATGAATGACCCATCCAATAAGGGCAGACGGACATATTGAAATAAGAGCGGGAAAAACGTGGATCGTTTGTCGTGATCGCACACGATCCATTTTTCTAAAAGATTGTAGACAGTTTCTTCTTTTTCTGTGATTATGTCATTGCTAGAGAGCATTTCGATCATAAAATTTGACGAGGCATTACACAAAGCGTTTGTCTCGCTGATTTTATCAAAATTTTCATAAATAAACTTTTTCGACAAGGCTTTAAGGTCGCTTAAGTTAACGAAGTCCGCCAAGTTATAAACGTCCACACAGTTTTCGATATCAAGTTTCGAAGATGCGTAATCAATACACAATTTTGACAGGGAATCCAACTGCAGCATATTAGCTGCTATCAAAAGTGACTGGATATTCGAGTGGTTTATGCTCACTTGTCCAGTGTAGATGAAGCGGACAATATTTGGCAGTATGCCAGGACCAATATCGTGAAGTTCTACTGTCTGTTCCACAGTTTCTCTTAGTTTCATGGTAAACATGGCTCTGGAAAAAATATCAGTAGCATATGAATTCAAACACATCCACAAAATGCCATATTCGGAAATCAGATTACTTTATGTTGGGTATTCTTTATGTTGCGTGTGATATGAGCTTCTCCATTCATTACGGCATTCATTAATTATGCATTTTCTTGTGCTATGCTTACCTGAAATACGGACTACATGCAGCTAAGACGTTTCTATGACAACAGAGTTGTGAATCTGGAGATTGTAATGTCACGTCAGTTAGTTCTCCCGATTCATACAGTATTTGTAATCCCGCCAAAATCATATCACCATGATTACTGTTTGACGTCATCTTCTGAAATCTGAATGCAAAAAATAATAATGTAGGATTAGGCTAGGCTATCCAGCTACAATTCATGCGATTTTTTTCTTATTCAAGCCAAACAGCATATATAGACTGTATTTTTAAAATTCTTCAATTTTCAAAGGCATTAAATGAATGAAGTCGTCACGACGTCAACAACATAAATTCACAAATAAGAAATCCTGGTTTGTATTTTTTTTGGAATAGCCTACACCTCTTAGAATGAGCATAAAATTTAGATTTTCAAACTTGAGCAATAAAAGTAGGCTATAACATCTTTGATCTACTCAGTGCCATAACTGTATATCAGTATCCCTCTATACGATAAATCCATTAAACTAAGTAGGTTAAATGTTTCTCAAACTACGCAATCATCGAGTAATTATTTATGACACCGGGTAGGCTACGATAGGTGTGGGGACCGAAGGCCAGTTGGGAGGGAAGGCAGGTTTGCCCGAAATTAGCTCACGAATTTTACCTGCATTTTGTTTTCGGGTTGTGCACGATATTTTTCGGTCGCTGCCCCAACAGATATGTTTTGGGAGACATTCTATGTCCATTCTATGAGGTAGTATCTCTGTAAATAAGACTCATTACAAACACGACTTTAACAATATTATTTCAAAAGTTGAAACAGCGAAACCATAATTATTGACGCAAATAGAAACTTGAAAATAATTTTTTGAAATTTTTGGTTGTGGTTATATAAAACACAATATGTCAACCATTTGTTTTTGTTTATGGCGATAGAATACAGATAAAAAGACCATCATATAATGTTGTTAATATCATTTTGAAAGATTTATTGTAAGCAGTATATATAATGGCAGGGAGAATTTATGCAAGCAACTTTTTGTTATCCACTTCATTTCTTACAAGGTAAAAATATGATTTTTTGTATACGTTTTTGTCCAAAAAGATGTCTCAGAATGCACAAAATCATTTCCATTTTTCACAAATTTCTTGAGAGACCGTCCATAGAGCTGTCGTAATTGGAATTTCAATCCCGACACTTGTAACACTCCATAAGACTAGGCCCCGTTTGTTCTTATTCACATGGTTTATAATATTTGCATTTTGTTTCATTGTGCATTGCTTAGGGTTGCTCCTCTGTATTATTATTAACTCAATCGGGAACTGAGAGTTAGGCCATAAAACTCCACCGATGACCGATGACAAATATCAACTCTACTTACCAATAAAGTTTGTCAGATACACACTTTTGTGGGTCTTCCGTCTTCTTGAAATCTATGTCATGTTTAAGGTCGGTTGGTGCAAACTGAAAAATGCCCACCCAATATATAGGGGGAACTCTTTATTAATCGAAATAATGTATATGAGTCTCATATTCAAGTCGATACGCTAGTCATTGAATTGAAATGGTCGGGATTTAGTTTTCGACCAATAAGATTGAATAAGATAAAAACTACTTCCACGAGTAGGCCTAAGTTTTTGTTTAAGTATAGACGAACCATACATCGGATTTTCACTGTGAAACGTTTTACAGATATTGAGCTTTATTAGATGGAAAAGCAAATATTTGTACGACTATATCCCTTAAGAGATATTTGCTGTATCAACTGACGTCATACAAAACTGCCCGCCTGACCTAAATATCAGAATTAGATCACGAACTAAAATGACCGACATGTAAAATGCGTGACTCAAACCTAATCTATTTCCTATGTTTGTTCGAATTGACAGATGAGTCCCGGCTTATAAAACCAAGTGAAAAAGTATCATTGAATCCAATTTTCTCTCCATTTTCTCGCCTTCTAGAATAATTGCGGACCTTTTCGTGATTTGGCTGAATGATATTTACACAGTTATCAGGTTTCATAGAGCTTTACATGTAAAAAATACATGAGCTCAATTAAAAAGGGAACTAGAGTCTTGTCAAGAGTTTCACCGAACGGCTGCAGACACACCAGGAAAATAACGTCAACAAGAAAAAAAGCAGAGAAATAGCAAATTGGTTTGATATTATACATCCTGTCGTGATAATTCTGTCATAGAAGCGTGGGAGATTTTTAATAAGATTCGCATTGGCGACAAAAACAGTCTGTTTGACCCCAGCATTAGTTGAGATATTTTTGACCGTTCTGAAAATCCGTTGGATTGATTCAACAAAGTTTGTGTCTGTTAAACAATAATAATGAGACAAAAGGCACCTCTTTAGGAACAAATCTCTATGGCTTTTGGTGCACTGACAAGTTCGGCATTTCACAGCAATCGCGCGTTAGTTCTCCTTCAACATATCACGATGTGAAATTATTATTGTTTGTGTTCATAAATATTACTAATTTTAGCTTCGTAGTTAACTTGATATCCTGATTGCTGTGCCAAGAAAAAGTAGCAATTAACGCGCCTGGATAATCAACGAAATATAGACTTTTTTTTTTTCATGTTTTTCTCGTCATTTCAAAGTATTATACAAAAGAGCATCCAACAACTTTGGTTAATTTTTTCTTTGATAGTATCCTGTTGTTGAATTTGAATTTGAGTTGGAATTAAATTTTGCAAAAAATTGGTTATGAAATATAGCATAAAAAGATTGAAAGTGTTGGTTACGTTACACATATCAAAAGCGTAACCAAAGTGTTTTTTTGTTTTTTTTAAATCGCTTACATCATTAATTTTTACACAGCCAATTTACCATCGTCTTACTATTAACCATAGAACTAATATAAACCATTTTCTGAATTAAAAACAAAATATCAGAGCGAAATTGATACGTAAAATGACATGTCATCGGGGTATCGTTGGGTAAATTTCTGGATTTGTTAATGTCTTATCGACATGCCGGAAGCATTTCATTGTAATTGAACAACCCAGCCTTGTTGACTTGTCACTAAGTTAGCTTCATTTAACTACAATTTTCTACTAAATGCCAACAAAAACCCGTGGCTGATTGAAAACCCTTATATGAATGTTTGTAATTTAATTTATCGCTTCGAACGGTTTTGCTAGACCACGATTAAGGAAGGACTATGCATTAGGCCTAGTCCGAAATGTGCTGCTCTATTGCTACCTCTTATAGATATTTTGACAGTTATCGGCTGGAGTAAAGTCAGAAAAACCTGGCCCTGCTTTATAGGTATGTTCCGCATCTCTGAAGATGCGCTTTTCTAACAAAATATTTTAGGATGACTGTAAATTAGTGTACAGTGGTGTAACCTATATTCGTGCATATAAGGATTCTCGTCAAATTTAAAAAACGGAAATTTATTTTAGTTGTCTTAAATGTTTCTTCAGATATTCAATTCATTAATTAGAATTGGTTGTATCCAACTCGATAACGGCGGCAAAATGCGTCACCTATTTTCATGAGCAATGTTTGATCTATAAATAAGTTAAGTATGGATACTCAGCGGTATAATTTCTTAGTGTTTATTTTTAATATCAATTAATTATATCTAATGACAATTCCTTCAAATGGTTTCAAAAAAAATACATTGACTGACAAAAGTAAAAGAGTAATTTATTGATAAAAGTCATGGAAACAACTTAAGAATATGGCCATAAAATTTTTCTGCTAACACAGAATCAGCTAGTTTTTCACTCGCTGGAATATATTCTAGCAGATGGCGCATTGAATTCCGATTGCAGCTTAGGATTATAAGGAAATTCGGCCGATAAAAAATGGTGACGTTTGGTAATAACTGAAATCTGCCATTTTTTATATGTCAAAGGATACATTAATACATTTTAACTTGCTTGAAACTAATTGATTCGTTCTGCTTTCTGACATAGAGATAACCTATGTTTATCAAAACAAGCAAATACGTAGGTCACGCGAGCTCGCACATGTAAATTATTAATCATTTCAGGATATGCATGAAAAATAGGTTAACACTCACTAAATTAGGTTACTTAACTGTATCATCATAACTTTTATTTTGTTAGTATCACATGACATTGTGACACTTGAACTTTTGGCTGCATACACAGTTTTAAATGGTCGCAGGGAGATCGGTTTCAATGAAAACATTAGACATTGGCATACATTCAATGTAATCAAATTCACCACATTAAGGATTACTCTGAAGATTTTTTTAGGAGAAACTTACCCTTAAATCATCAGTAGAAACTATATTAGACTGTTCCATAGGACTTAAATCTTATTGATATCACATTGATCTTTGTTTTAAGGAAGGATAGTTGGATATATTCAGTTGGTATTTGAGTGCTTCTTTACTTTTCTTTGCATGCATATATGTATACCTTCATCAACACAAAGTCATTCTTAAACTATCAGTACAGTTTCCAAATTTTAAATTTAGTTAAAGAGTAATCGTCAGATTATAATGTACCCCCTACTGACAGAATAGCACTATTTGATTGTGAGCTCATTAACTATTTGATAACTTGAGAGTGCATTTAATTACCTACAAATATCGCCTAGTTCACTATGGAAGATCAGTCTTACCTTGCAAAGAAATTTTTATACATACATCTTGACCAAACTGGCATAGCCCTTGACACTATTCAGTTAACATGATTCATTTCTATTTACATAGCAAGACAGAGAAAACATTTTTAACCAGTACAATATGAGTGATGATGATGATGATGACGTACCAAATAAAAAGAAACCGAGACGACCAAAGACAAAATCTGTCACCCAACCAACTTTAGGAATAAAACAAGATTTTGAAACTCTAATTGAGAGGTTTGTTGCCATGGAAACAGTTCGATATGAAAATTTTGCAGAGATTTGGAGAGAAATGAAGCTGTCATTGTTACAAAGTGGTAGACAAAATCAGCAGGAAGCAAGAGAGGTATCCTTTTAATCAGTTAATACTATAAACATTATAGCTAATAGTCTGGTAGAGCTCATTTAAAAGTTTATAGCTAATGCTGGTGTCTCACAAATTCTTTTTTGTCATTTTTTTGAGTATTAGACATCTGTGTGCTTGAGCCTCCACCAAAAGATTATCTCATTGCCTATAGAAGTTTGAACATCAAACCAGTTTGATATTTGTCGTTGATTTAATTCTCATCAGCGAATGATTTCTTCATGTGCCTGCATGCACAATGAGACAGGACTCTACAGAGCATCATCATCTAAACAGATTCATTTTAAATTCAATCACATGATCAATTGAAGAACTGTTCTCAGAACACTTGATTTTACCGTATTGTAAATGATAATATTTCATTGTGGCCTGAAAAGAGTAAGCTTTGTGTAAAAGGGACTAATTACTTCTTTGTATTTACAGTTTTTAGAAGAGGTGTTTGATATAGCCATATGTTATTACCTACCACCCTTTAATTTCCAAGTTCGTACTTGTGGTTTATATTTAATGTATGGTCTTTACAATACTCAATATTCTATTCCACCAGTTAAGGTTTGTAGTTCTTTTGTATAAAACATCGCATTTCCAAACTGGTTGTCCTGATGAGGGATTGGAATCCAAAACACATATTGACAGCGTGAGTTATAGGTCTGGGTGAAATAATTCAATTAATTGTTTATCCTCGCTATGAAATTTAAATATCAATTAAGCTTATTGACTACCAACTTCTTGAATTGATTAAATGAATGTTTTTACGATGATACTTAAATGATACAAAAATAAGGCATGGAATTAAAAATTTTTGACATGATCCTTTTTTAGTGTTCTGAATATTTCTCAATTAAAATATTTCTATCTTCTACATTTCTATTAATGTATTATTGATCTGTAGCCTGCCATCGATTATCAATCTTAATTTTGTAATCAATATCATGTGCTGACATGAGATAAGGTCTAATCATTATGAGTCAAATTTTTGATATTGTAGATTTTTTCCCTCTACTGTTTTTGGGCCTTTGTCGGCTGTCCTTATTTCCCAAAACTAACTGTCCTAATGAAGATATTTAAAATCTTTGTTGATAGCGTGAGATGAGTTCTTATCATTTGGCTGGTTGAGCAACATCTCCTTAAGGGTTGCGAATCAGTTTCAACTGTTGCCCTCTCTCCTTGACTTTACTCATGACATCAAGTGTTCCAGAGACAACCTTAATTTGTGTTTTTTGAATTTTTAGTTCCGTGTTACCATGGATATGTGGAAAGATTTGACAGATTATCAAAACGAGGCTCACAGTCAGCAACATTACGATATAGACTTTGTTTTCCAGTACCTCCGATCAGCCAATGCTTTTAGTTTTGTTTTCAGCAGGAAAGAGGTAGTATTTTTTCTATATGTCTTTTGAATTATTAATTATATTCTCTTATTGATTATTTATTTGGAATAATTTTCAACTGATTAATGTAAAAAGCAACTAATTCTCGTTTATCTATTTTAGGTTAAAAGCAAGCAATTATGGTTTGTTTTTTTTTAGATTAGGTTAAATGCAACAAATTTTGGTTATGTATTATAAAGTGGCTTAAAAGTAACCAATTTTAGGTTGAAAGCAAGTCATTCTGGATTATATATTTTAGTTTTTGATAAAGGCGACCTAATTCTGGTTTAAGTATTTCTGATGAGTTTAAAAACAACTGATTCTGGTATATGTTTTTCAGTTTAGGATTAAGGCAGCTCATTCTGGTTTAAGTATTTCAGATGAGGTTCAAAGCTACTTATTCTGGTTTAAGTTTTCCAGAAGAGGTTCAGACAGCTCATTCTGGTTTAAGTATTTCAGAAGAGGTTCAAAGCTACTTATTCTGGTTTATGTATTTCAGATGAGGTTAAGAGCAACTAATTCTGGTTTAAGTAGTTATTATCAACAAGATTTGGGTCCTATGGAACAGTCTAATATTGTCAATATAGTTTCTACTGATGATTTAAGGGTAAGTTTCTACTAAAAAAAATCTTCAGAGTAATCCTTATGTGATGAATTTGCTCAATGTCTAATTTTTAAAAGTTAACCTCCCTTTCTAGAAATTGCTGTTCTGATGGGGTTTGAATAAGAAGTCTGTGACATCCATATCAAATACTTCATGTTATCATGTCATGTTGTATGTCCAGTTGCCATGAGATGTGTCTATTATTTTACATAACACTAGGTTTTTGTTATACCTCAATACTTTGTGTGTAATAATGAGCAGCAACAGCAGTTGATAATTCATATGAAAAGTTCATTAGCTGCTTCCAATGTATTGCCAAACTCTCTTATTGGTAATTGGGTTTTTTGTTTTTTTATTAAACAAGTATTGGGATTCTAGAGGTTAATATGTCGGATTAGTTGTTGGCTGTTACCATACTTTGGTATGTAAATTGATAATTAAAGCACAATAGCTTTAATGAATATTTCCATATCGTGATAAAAATACTACTTCTCCAACTTGGAGAAAATATTTGGTCTTGGACTATATAAAAGATATTGCACATTCTCATTCTTATTTTCTTTTCAGCAATTGACAGCAGTGGATTACCAATATCAGCAGTTAAAAATAGCTCTAGCAGGGCCTGGTGCTAAAAAACCTGACGTCTCTTTGGCTGTGATACAGGAAAACATTGTAGACTCTATTACCAAGTATGTTAAGCTCTATTTCTAAATATCTTGTATGAATTATATTGTGGTCTCTCTTACCAATTATTTTCATTCCGAAAAGTGCCAAATATAGCTAAATTTGAGCTCTATTAGGTGGAAAGCAAATATTATGATGGCTGTATTTCCTTTATTTATGTTTTCAGTTCAATAAAGCAACACCAAGAAAAAGTGAAGAAACTGATTTCTAAGGTATAGAATTTCTTTACGTGTATAGATACTTATATTTTATATACAAGTTATTTCCCATTTCCCCCAAAAAAAAATTTTTTAATAATGGAGATTTTTGGTTCAATCAGATTCAATGCTTTTGCATGTTTTTGAGATTATGAGTGACTTTAGATGACTTTTTAAATGAATAGTTCCAGAGTTATTGCCCTTGGCTTGCTCATTGTGAATGAGATTGAGACTTGGTCTATGATTAAATTGTGGTAGTACACCTTTTGTGGCACCACTCCTTTATACAACTTTTATAAGCATTCTTTATATCTATATATATATTCAGCTCCTGAATTCAGGGCATCTTTTAGCAATACCAGTAAAAAGAGTGATATTATATTTTACAGACCAAAGCTCAAATGAGTGATTCAAACAGTGAAGAAATGTCCCAGTCCACACAAGATGATGTAAGTAATATTAACATTATATCATGCTTAACAATCTTCATCTTGTACAATTCTTATGCTGTCCTCTCCTGTCTTGTAGAATCCTTGTCCTTTCCTCTCCTATCTTGTTCAATCCTCATCCTTGTGCTGTCATCTCCTATCTTGTTCAATCCTCATCCTTGTGCTGTCATCTCCTATCTTGTTCAATCCTCATCCTTGTGCTGTCATCTCCTATCTTGTTCAATCCTTATCCTTGTCCCTTTTTTTCAACAGGAAGATGAAACTACAGGATCTAGAAGAGCAAAATTACGAGCCAAGGCTTTTGGCAGTGGCAAAACATCAAAAAGACGGAGTCATAGGAAATCAGCAAATCAAACTCAACTGACAGAACTAAAAGGGCAGACAACTGCTAATACAGACGATAAAACAGCTAGTAAGAATTTCATTCATTAGTGTTGACAAAATTTTCATCAGGACTGCAAGTTGTAGATGGATTCAAAGAGCTCTAAAAGTCTAAATGATGCAAAATGGGCGCAATTTAGATTTTTCTAATGGGGTCGCTTGGATATGAAATTGGGAATTTTATGAGTATTTCTTTTTTAAATCTGATAGTGCTAGTCAAAAGTTAACAATAATAAAATGGATTTTGCAATGAAAAAAACAAACAGATTTGCAATTAAATAATGTTTTTATACGCCCACATGAATATGTGGTCGTAAATTGTCGTCGCCCCTGTCCGTCGGTCCGTCCGTCAACATTTCTTGTGAGCACTATAGAGACTACAGTTTTTATCTGATTTTGATAAAACTTGGTGTGATGTTTTAGATTGATAAGATCTCGGTCAAGTTAGAATTTGACATATTTTCGATAAACGGTTTTTGAGATATTGCCCTTGACTTAGAACGCATTGAAATTTGTTAAAAATAGTTCGTGAATAGGATTGAAGCTACAGTTTTCAACCGATTCTGATGAAACTTGGTGTGATCATTGAAATTGATAAGATCTCGGACAAGTTCTAACTTGACGCATTTTCGATGAACGGTTTTTAAGTTATTGCCTTTGACTTTGTTAAAACGCGTCGAAATTTGTTAAAAATAGATCGTGAGCAGAATTGAATCTACAGTTTTCAACCGATTCTGATGAAACTTGGTGTGATCATTGGAATTGATAATATCTCGGACAAGTTATATTTTGACGCATTTTCGATGAACGGTTTTTGAGTTTTTGCCCTTGACTTTGTAAAAACGCGTCAATATTTGTTTAAAATAGTTCGTGAGTAGGATTGAAGCTACAGTTTTCAACCGATTCTGATGAAACTTGGTGTGATCATTGGAATTGATAAGATCTCAGACAAGTTCTAACCTGATGCATTTTTGATGTACGGTTTTCGAGTTATTGCCCTTGACTTTGTAAAAACGCGTCAAAATTTGTTTGTGAGCACAATAGAAGCTACAGTTTTCAACCGATTCTGATGAAACTTGGTGTGATCATTGAAATTGATAAGATCTCGGACAAGTTCTAACTTGACGCATTTTCGATGAAATGTTTTTGAGTTAATGCCATTAACTTACGAAAAACGCGTCAAAATTTGTTTGTGAGCACAATAGAAGCTACAGTTTTCAACCGATTCTGATGAAACTTGGTGTGATCATTGGAATTGATAAGATCTCAGACAAGTTTTAACCTGATGCATTTTTGATGTACGGTTTTCGAGTTATTGCCCTTGACTTTGTAAAAACGCGTCAAAATTTGTTCGTGAGCACAATAGAAGCTACAGTTTTCAACCGATTCTGATGAAACTTGGTGTGATCATTGAAATTGCTAAAAACTCGGACAAGTTCTAACTTGACGCATTTTCGATGAAATGTTTTTGAGTTAATGCCATTAACTTACGAAAAACGCGTCAAAATTTGTTTGTGAGCACAATAGAAGCTACAGTTTTCAACCGATTCTGATGAAACTTGGTGTGATCAGTGGAATTGATAAGATCTCAGACAAGTTCTAACAAGAGATGTTTTTGATGAACATTTTTTGAGTTATTGCCCTTGACTTTGTAAACACGCGTCAAAAGTTGTTTTTTGCCCTTGATTAGAGCTGTGTGATTTAATTGTTTGTTGTATTTAGGTTATTGATATTGATTTTAAAAAAATGTGGAATTATTCAGCATAAATAATTTCTTCAATATGAGAAAATTTGTACTTTAGTCACTAAAGACTGTTTTATTATTTCTGAAAGCTGCCAATGGGCGTATGTTACCTTGCAACGCAAGCTATCTTTAGTTTTTTCAATTGCATACAAACAAGACATTGTACATTCTGAAAAGTGATTAGAGTAACTGCAAAGGCGCTCTATATATTTAAATCTTTATTTAAAAGCTATGGTACCAATTGGAGTTGTCCTGAATTCTGTAGAGGAAGAGAAAAGAGCAACTAATGACCAGCCCATGGAAGTTGACAATAATCTATTAAACTCTGCAGACTTGTTAAGCATGCCATCCCTAACAGGTTTTTTTTGTGGTTACATTTATGAAAACAGCACTATAGCAGTCATTTGTTTGGTTACATTGAACAAATGATGGTTGTGGACTTAAATCTCGGTCATGAGCAAAAAGTCAGGTGACATTCAATAAGTCATCTTTCCATATTAATCCAGCAGCCAGCTGAAAATGGGTACTGAATAAGTCATCTTTCCTCATTATTCCAGTCCACCAAGCTGTAAATGGGTAATTAATAAGCCACAATTGCTCATTATTCCAGTTGACCCAGCTGTAAATCTAGGAGAGATCAATGCCAAGAGGTTTACTTAAACACATTAGAGTGACTGGCTATGTTTTCTGGTTGGTGTCAGAAAACTAGTGTATGGACTTAGGCAAAATAAAACCCTCATTTTTAGGAAAATATGAATTCTTTATGAGGCCGAACAAGTTCAGACTGCTTACTTAATAATAACTACATGTAGATAGATGTAAAGAACATATTTTATAAATACTTTCAGGTATAATTAAGATGATAAACAATTTTTTGATAAAAATTTTGTTTATTTTAAGAGTAAAAGCTGGTTGCAGACATATGTCATTACAAACTCTTCATACATGGAAGTATTTGAATTTTTTATTTCTTTCAGACTCTCCCATCAAGAAGGAAAAAACTTAGTTTTGTTTTGGAAGATATTGATATTATTATTTGTGGTAATCAAACAGCTCTGTGGATAATTGATTGTTTATGTTAGTCTAACAAATCAGGCTCTACTCTTTCCTCTGACGTGCCATACTGATGTGATATTGGCAGTTCAGGGGCAGATGCTGAGATCAAATTTTCAGAATTTTTTTGAGGATTTTACCATGACAATGTCAAAATTTGGCATTGGCCTAGAAAGCTGAACCATTAAGAAGTTAACTATTATTTTAAAATGTCCCTGTGTCCCACACGGTACCACAATACAGTCAAGGGGTAGTTAATTAAGCCTTGACTGTATTGTGGTACTGTGTGGGGCACTCCCGGGCACAGAGATACTTTAGAATATCTGGTAATGTAGGTCTATTGATGTCTTGCTAGCCACACGCATTGTTTAAAAAATTTGATGAAATGATGCATTCTGAAGTATATCAGTTTAAATATATAATTGTAATTTCAGTAATAAATCAGCTCAGTTTTGCACGTTTTGGTTTTTTAAATTATGATCCATTTTCAAAGGGGTTCAAGTAGGCTATGTAGAAAGCCAGCAGGTGGGCCCTACACTTATATTTTCCAAAATTTCCATTTGGTTTGCTTTAAGAAAAAATAAAATTCTCAAATGAAAATTTGTGTTACTTTTTTTCTTGGAAATATCCAAGTCTTCATTTAAGACAACACCAATTCCTTGTCTGGTTTAAAAATCTCCAGCAGACGAATATTCTCTGATTCGGATTTTGATACGGTACAGGTACTTAAAATTTTGTCGAAGTAAACCAACTGTAAACATTCACTTTCTGTATACTCACCATTGAAGAATAAAATCAACTTCAAATCTGCCCCTCTGTCTGAAGTGAAAGGTTCCGTGCAGTTTACGGGCAATTTGCTAGGCTTAGCCGTCATAGAAACTTTTTTAAATTCATACCATACTATCTCACACTAGTGCAAATTCGAAATATCAAATCACCAAGCTGCTGTCTCTCTTACTTTTTGTACGGAAGACCATTAAAGACATACACCAATCGACATATGATATATGAAAGTTTTAACATAAGAAATACAGCAGTTGAACGCCAAAACTATTCTATAAGCTTATGACGTAGGCCTAGGCTACACATTACATAAACTTTGTAAGTTTGTATTGTTTTTGTTAAAATCAAATTAAACGCATTATTTTAGAGAAATATATGTCGCCTAATTTTTCTGAAGGTTCCAACTAAAATTATTGAGCCATTAAAAAGACAAAGATAGGTCAAACTAATTAATTAACTATTCATTTACAAGATAAAAAAAAAACGATCCATTTGTTAATTAACGTATTAAAATCAAATTCAGTTTGATCCAGTAGATACATAGATATCTAGGAAAAAGGGTGAGGAAAAGGGCGAGAAAGCGAGGGAAAAGGCGAGAAAGCGAGGGAAAAGGCGAGAAAGCGAGAGTAAAAAGGCCTTTCTCCTCGCCTTTTTCCTCGCGTTCCCGTGGGCGAGAAGTCGAGAGTAGATATGGCCGCAGCCGGCTTCCATACCTTCACCAAGCTCTTGAGCACCCCAGACGCTATTCCTATGACGTTTCAAATGTGTCTGTTATGCCAAATTTAATGTTTTGTACATCGGAAAATAAGGGTATTCAATTAATCTAGAAGGGAGAGAGATCAAGACAACCTTCGTCTTTGTATTAATTTGTAAACCATTGTGGTGCAGCATGGACTAGATAGACACCTTAGTTGTCTCAACAGGCAATAATAAATAACATCTCATCGAGATCTGGTGGGTGTAAAATTCCGAACTGTCCGAATTGGTTCAGAAAGACATAAAACGAGACCCAATTCTGTCAAAGGCCGTGCACAAATTTCGGAATGACGACGAATGAATAATTCGAAACAATTTAGTATTTCGTGTAGGGTCATTTTACTAATTTTGACAATCAAATGATATGATTTAATTATTAAGTAGTTTATTATCACCATCAACAGGGGGAAATTGATTGACAGGGGGAAATCTATACATTCTGAAAACGGGGGTAACCCGGAATTTTGAAAAGGGGCACAGAGCCCTCAATTGAAGTCTGGGCCTAAAATGTCGGTCTTGTGCTTTGAAAAGATAATTCAGTAATACTCAAATCATTATTTTCCGCATTGTTCCAATTTCGCTAACGTTGCAACCAGTGTCTAAACTACCAGAGACTTCCCTTAGCATTAAACCAACTGACTATGGTTGTATGAAAACCTAACGGCCTATCACTGAGCCTGTAATAAGAAGCCTCTTGTTGAATGGCAAGCTACACAATTACCAAAGCCGTGGAGTAGGGGAGGGGGAATGGGGAAGAAATCCTGATAATTGGAACTGATAGAACCTCCGAGTAAGGTCTCCGTCACACGTCAGTACGTCAGTAAACACAATTGGAACCTCCTGGAACTTGTAATATTGCTCTCAATTCAATGGGCGTGATGGGTTATTTGTCAGTGACCACTAATAATAAAATCACATCAATTGATTTTGCAGTGTTGTTATAACTTAAAATTTGACGTCATTTAGTTCACTAGCATAACTTTACACTAATAAACATAAAAATTATAAATGTGTTCTAAAATATTTGAGTCATTCTGCCCCTTATTTGTACCACTCGTCTCGATGATAGCAAAATTTGGTGCAACCCCCCCCCCCCCCCCCTTTCAAACCCCG